>NC_136907.1:1684065-1704065 GCF_949606895.1 Notothenia rossii
ACTTGCAAAATTATCTTTTAAATTGACAAACATCATATGTGTAATCCGTGGCACAATTCAAACGGGATCGGAAGATAATCTTTCTCTCTCCATTGACTTCAATGCATTACCTTTCGGAAGGGGAGGGGCTTCGCTCTATAAGGTCTGTGATTGACACAAAGAGACCGATCACGGTTTCTTATACGACATTAAACCCATCAGCAGTGACCCCACTGGTGATCTCTGAAGAGTGGACGTGTCTGAGAAACGATGGTTGTTACCAAGTGGCTGAATAGGACTACAGAAGTCGTGGAGGCCGTTGTACGTCATTACACCGAACACGTAAACACTCCTCTAAGTTAGTTTCTGTTCTGCTTGAAAGCAAGTCCCTGCCTCCTGCAGACTGTTCAAACAAACGCTTCAACTCGTTCCATCTAGAATCTGTGTGTTTGAATATGGATCTGAAGTTGGCGTGACGTTGAAGTCGTGCTGCTGGACTCGCCTGTAGCTCCTTTATAGCATAACGTTAGCATTTAGCTTCTGGACATTAGAGTTATGATTAGAACATTATGAAAGTAGACATGTGGAGATTATCCGGCTGAACAGAACGTGCATTCATCAAACAGGTTCGTTTCCCACAGACATTACTTTGAGCTATTTTCCTAAACCCTCTGGAGGAATCCCTTTGCTTCTTGTGGAGGGAACAGCTGCTCCCCTCAGGGTGAACACGTCCTCCCTGCTCCGCTCTTACATTCATTGTGTTATGAACTCTGTCTGACTGCAGGAGGGCAGACACAATATGATACACACTCTGAGTTGTAGTTCATACAGTTTGTACTAGATCAATAAAGTTCCTTCTTCTTCCTCCTCCTCTTCTTCCTCTACCTCCTCCTCCTCCTCCTCCTCCTCCTCCTCCTCCTCCTCCTCCTCCTCCTCCTCCTCAGCAAACAGTGATGCAGTATCAGCTGAGTGATGTTCTCCCGTCAGCGCCTCCTTTCCGTCTCTTTCCCACCATCGAGAGGGACAGCGGGGGGAAGTATGTCAAAACATCCCATAATAATAAAAACTATATTCATTCCTTTTTAGAAAGTGAGAACAAAATGTATGTTGCTAATAAACGCAGTGTGGAAAAAGATGGGGGCAAAACAAATGGTGTAATAAGAGGAGTAATGGTATGTTAAAGGTCACCTATCATGCTATCTGTAGGCGACAGCAGAAGTCTCAGATATATATATAAAAACATGTCTTTGAAGTGTTTTGCTCAAAATATGTATAAAGCTTTAAAATAAAAATTGATACAACAAAAAGAGGAGGGGTCTGAGCTCATGCGGGACCCGGCAGCTACTGTCTAAACTAAATGC
This sequence comes from Notothenia rossii, assembly GCF_949606895.1. Taxonomy (NCBI): domain Eukaryota; kingdom Metazoa; phylum Chordata; class Actinopteri; order Perciformes; family Nototheniidae; genus Notothenia; species Notothenia rossii. Next base: position 1,685,406 of record NC_136907.1, read on the forward strand.
TGCGGTGATGAAACGCCATATCATGGATTATCAAGGATTGTCTCTGAAACAGTATGGAGCTCAAAGGCTTTCTCTCTTGCCGGTTATACCACAAGGTGAGTTCCTTTTTACTTCCTGCTTCTTCACACACATGCTCTCCAGTACAGGTTAGCTCTGAGTGTTAGCCATGCTAATGTAAACACCGACCGTATTACGTCCAAAACAGTCGGGCATTGTTTCTGATAGCAACGTTTCTGATAGGGCCGTGGGTCCACATTTCAGATATGACGTCATATCGGACGCAAATCTGGATCAGCTCCGTTGTTCCCCCGTTTTTAGAGATTTGGGTACGGAGGAACAGAGAGAGGGTTTTATTTTCTGACGCTGCGTGAGTTCCCCGACACACCGGGGACACACCGGGGACACAGCGGGGGGACACCGGGGACACACCGGGGACACATCTTTATGTAGAGAAGACAATCCAAAGTGACTTTTGCATGATAGGTCCCCTTTAAATATTATTAAACATTAGAGTTATAGGAGAGTCATCTAAAATATTTAGAAATAATTCAATGATAAATTAGGAAAGAAAAAAATATTGGAATATTAAGATAAATCATACAAATAATAAATAGTTATGGAAATATTTAAATATATATTTATTATATTTAATATATACTAATACATATGAAAAGTGATGTATTTTATTCCCTTGTAAGCCATATTTTTTACTGACTCTATTTTTTGCTTGTTTATTTAGTTTTTCTTAATGTTAAGGTTATTTGTTTGTTTGTTTTCTTAATGTTATTGTTGTTTGTGTTGCAGGCTGCTGATGTACCTGAAGCTCCGCTGTGATCTGCCTCCAAAAAGGTGACTTTCATTTATAATACCTGCTGCAGGTGGATTGATTTTAACTTTATTTATTACTACCTACAGTATGTTAGTCCAGGGGTTCCCAAGCTGAGGGGTAAATACCAGAGGTGTGGACTCGAGTCACATGACTTGGACTCCAGTCACATGACTTGGACTCCAGTCACATGACTTGGACTCGAGTCACATGACTTGGACTCGAGTCACATGACTTGGACTCGAGTCACCAATTTGATGACTTTGGACTTGACTTGACAAAATCACAAAACACTTGAGACTTGACTTGGACTTGAACACCGGTGACTCGGGACTTGACTTGAACTTGAGCCTTCTGACTTGAGGTGACTTGACACCTTACTGATCCCTCTTAAAATAGGAAACCAATAGATTGTGACCAATAAAGAGCAGTTTGATTATTAACTATTATTATCTTGATCAATGTCATTACATTTGGTGAAAAGCACATAATGACTTGTTTAAGACTCGGTTCTTCAAAGTTTAGGACTTGGACTTGAGACTTGACTCGAACTTGAGCGCAAAGACTTGTCTGTCTCACTGCCTGTCTCACTGCCTGTCTCACTGCCTGTCTCACTGCCTGTCTCACTGTCTGTCTCACTGCCTGTCTCACTGTCTGTCTCACTGTCTGTCTCACTGCCTGTCTCACTGTCTGTCTCACTGCCTGTCTCACTGTCTGTCTCACTGTCTGTCTCACTGCCTCTCTCACTGCCTGTCTCACTGTCTGTCTCACTGCCTGTCTCACTGTCTGTTTCACTGTCTGTCTCACTGCCTGTCTCACTGTCTGTCTCACTGTCTGTCTCACTGCCTGTCTCACTGTCTGTCTCACTGCCTGTCTCACTGTCTGTCTCACTGCCTGTCTCACTGCCTCTCTCACTGCCTGTCTCACTGTCTGTCTCACTGCCTGTCTCACTGTCTGTTTCACTGTCTGTCTCACTGCCTGTCTCACTGTCTGTCTCACTGCCTGTCTCACTGTCTGTCTCACTGCCTGTCTCACTGTCTGTCTCACTGTCTGTCTCACTGCCTGTCTCACTGTCTGTCTCACTGCCTGTCTCACTGCCTCTCTCACTGTCTGTCTCACTGTCTGTCTCACTGCCTGTCTCACTGTCTGTTTCACTGTCTGTCTCACTGCCTGTCTCACTGTCTGTCTCACTGTCTGTCTCACTGTCTGTCTCACTGCCTGTCTCACTGTCTGTCTCACTGCCTCTCTCACTGCCTGTCTCACTGCCTGTCTCACTGCCTCTCTCACTGCCTGTCTCACTGTCTGTCTCACTTCCTGTCTCACTGTCTGTCTCACTGTCTGTCTCACTGCCTGTCTCACTGTCTGTCTCACTGCCTCTCTCACTGCCTGTCTCACTGTCTGTCTCACTGCCTCTCTCACTGCCTGTCTCACTGTCTGTCTCACTTCCTGTCTCACTGTCTGTCTCACTGTCTGTTTCACTGTCTGTCTCACTGCCTGTCTCACTGTCTGTCTCACTGCCTGTCTCACTGTCTGTCTCACTGTCTGTCTCACTGCCTGTCTCACTGTCTGTCTCACTGTCTGTCTCACTGCCTGTCTCACTGTCTGTCTCACTGTCTGTCTCACTGTCTGTCTCACTGCCTGTCTCACTGCCTCTCTCACTGTCTGTCTCACTGCCTGTCTCACTGTCTGTTTCACTGTCTGTCTCACTGCCTGTCTCACTGTCTGTCTCACTGTCTGTCTCACTGCCTGTCTCACTGTCTGTCTCACTGCCTGTCTCACTGTCTGTCTCACTGCCTGTCTCACTGCCTGTCTCACTGCCTGTCTCACTGCCTGTCTCACTGTCTGTCTCACTGTCTGTCTCACTGCCTGTCTCACTGCCTAAAAGACTAGAAATAAGCAATCCAGCGCGCTGATTGGTGGGCACTGCATATATTGAGTATTCTAATAATTAAAATGTGTTGTCCTTGTGTCTGCAGCGCTGCCATTAACCTCTGCGCCTCCATCCCCGTCCCCAAAGGATCCGTGAGGTGAGAATTCAAATGACCCGACGTTTGTTTATGGAAATGATCCGTATGTAAAGACGAGCTGCAGCGACATCTCACTTTTTATATTTGAATGTGTTTTTGTTTCTGCTCTGTGATCACGAGTGTGTGTGGAAATCAGATTTGAGAGCCGCGTGTCTCTCGTTAGCATGTTTTTAAATAGCACACGACATTGACAAAGCAGCCGCAGCGCAGGTGAGCGAATGGAGCGCTCCTCATTTGGTATTTAAAGTCACACAAAACTAAAGTTAATGATCGGTGCAGCCGGGCAGCTGCTGCGACTTCCACTGGGGCTTCTACTTAGGAGGAGGAGCTTCAGAAACATTGAAATAAGTTTTTGTTGATTTCAAGGTTGTGTGTGTGTGTGTGTGTGTGTGTGTGTGTGTGTGTGTGTGTGTGTGTGTGTGTGTGTGTGTGTGTGTGTGTGTGTGTGTGTGTGTGTGTGTGTGTGTGTGTGTGTGTGTGTGTGTGTGTGTGTGTGTGTGTGTGTGTGTGTGTGTGTGTGTGTGTGTGTGTGTGTGTGTGTGTGTGTGTGTGTGTGTGTGTGTGTGTGTGTGTGTGTGTGTGTGTGTGAGGGAGACAAAGAGAGTGTGTGTGTATTTTATTCAGACAACTTAATTCATACAAAAAATTACTTTTCCCAAAAATTCAGAATTTCCCCCAACTTTTTCTGAAATTAGGACTTTTTATTTATAATTCTGACTTTTTTCTCAAATTCTAATTTCGTTCAAAATCCTCACTTTTTCACAAAGACTTTTTTTTTTCTGAAAATGCTGACTTTTTTCTTAAAATCCTCACTTGTCTACTCAGCATGTCTCTGGAGCTCAGCTCTCCGGATCAGAGCGCTGAGCTGAAGCTTCAGAGTCGATCCATCGAGTGGACGATCCCACGCTTCCCCGGAGGAACACAGCTGTCCGCTCTGTTCAAGGTACACACACACACACACACACACACACACACACACACACACACACACACACACACACACACACACACCCCCCTCAGCCATTACAAAAGGAATAAAAAACTATAATTTTAACGTCAATATTTTTATATATATTTAATTATCCAAGATATGAATAGCCAGCATCAGCTCCACTGTTATTGTGTGTGCATATAATAATAATAAAGAACTTGAAAAGTCTCCTGAGGGTGGAGGTTAGGAGGGCGTGTGAAAATAAGGTGTTTTTTCAATATTTCTGAAACTCGTACAAAATAAAAGTCTCAGTTTCTTAAAGAGCAGTTTTCCAGTTGATCCTCTCTCTCTCTGGTCTGTCCCCCCCAGGTGGAGGTCCCTGGCCTCTCGCCCTCCTCCCTGATGGAGGTGGGTCCGATGGTTCTGAACTTTGAGCTCCCGAAGCTGACGGTGTCGGGTCTTCAGGTCCGGTTCCTCCGTCTGAGCCCGGTGCAGCCCGGCCCGGCGCAGCGCTGGGTCCGCTACGTCACGCACTCAGACTCCTACATCCTCAGGATATAAACTCTGATCAGCTGTTATTGTTTGAATCCATTGTTTATTTTATTTTCAAGTATCAAGTTGTGACAAGTATCATGCATTAACTGTTTTTCTGTTTAATTTAGCTTTTATTATTTATTTTATTACATGTCTGTAAATAAATGTAATATAATCTTTACAGTGTGTGGCTTTTTTATTACATTTAACTTGACTTTTTAAACTTGAATAAATAGCTGTTGTTGCAAACAGGCTTTGCTGTAAACATAAAATACAAACAGGAAGCTTCAAAAGCAGAATACTAAAAATAATTTCCCCGTTTGACTTCTGCTTCACAACTTCACTCTCTGCGGTTCATTGTTTGGCTTTGACCTTTTCATTTTTTTTAAAGGGGGACGTTCTCCTTCCTGCAGTGTGTTCTATAGCAGGTATTAGTGCATGTAAATGGTCTGCTACGGCTAAAATCCCTGTTTGTCTCACACACACTCCACTCTTTCCCCTGGTATGTTAACGGCACCAAAACACAAAGGTACATTCCCTGCAAACACCCAACAACTATTTAGCATTACATTGAATTGTTGAATATGTATATTTGGAACTTTTCCACCTTCTTTATACAATTTCTGCACAAGCTTCCATTTCTAGATGCTGCACATTTGGATATATTTACATGTTTTTACATCATATTAATTTACATCTTTTACATGTTTCCTATTTCCTTATGTATCTAGTTTTCTCTTAGCATGTTTACCTTATGCACCAAAACGCCAGGGCAGATTCCCTGTATGTGATAACACACCTGGCAATACATCACATGCATTATTGGTTTTGTTCTATATTCTTATAGTTATAGGGTTTTAACATTAGACACTTCATGTGTTGCTGAAGAGCCCCTGCGTTGCGCAACGTGATCTGTAGCCACAACACACACACACACACACACACGCACACACACACACACACACACACACACACACACACAGATCCTTTGCGGAAGAAGCCAGAGAGAGGAGCCGAGGCGACGCTAAATTAAATTAGCATCACTAACTAGTTAGCTGTTGGATGGACGGGTGAAAGAGGAGCTGAAACAACAACCACACCGTCTTTAAGTCCAGAGGCACGCCGGCTCAGGGATCATTTTGTCGGATCTTTGCCTGCCGAGGAGATGGGGGACAAGGCGGGCACCAGGTAGGACCTCCAGTTAGCATCAGGCTAGTTAGTATCCTGGCAGCTAGCATTCGGCTAGTTAGCATCACGCACTTTGCTAACCAAGCTTTTCTCTGGCCGTGTAGCAGATATTTGCCCGCTTTACTCAACACGGAATCCCGCTAGAAGTCCCGCTGATTGAGCCCCTGGTTGATGTTAAAGCGAGGACCGAGTTATTGGGGAAGTTTAGCCCAGCAGGGTGGGGTTAGCTAGCCTAGCGCCGGACTACATCCAGAAATGTGTCCATTTAAGATGTCATGTTAATGTGGGTTTTTGTCAAGATATTTCACTGTTTTTGCAGAACAACAACAGTTATTTGTAAATATATGATATGCATAACACGCGGGGCTGAATCGGTTTATTGTAATGTAGGTTTTTAGGGTCGTAGACAGGGATCCCTGCGGTGCTTTTGCAACAAAACACGGCCGTGGTGGGCGGTATCGACCGGTGGAAATGTGCAGAAAGCTGAGGATTTTGTGGCTTTTAATTCATGTTTGGTTGGGTTTATTAATGCCGAATTTAACTTAATGCTAACATGGCTAAGACAGCATGAAAAGTTGTGTTTTATTCTTTTGACCTATTGATATAATATTAGATATAAACTAATGATTGTATTTCCCAACGGAGTTTGGTGTGGGTGGTTTTGACCAATGCAAAATATATATACTTTATTTATCCCACGTTAAGAACATTGACAGTCATTGTACAAGAATAATAACATGTCTTTAAAAATTGATTAAAATAATCATTAAAAGCAAATATGCACGACTATCTAAGAATACACACTAAAAATATACAGAATACATTAGAATACTCTCTAATATAGGCATAGGTATATATCTACTGAAGAGACAGACTTATATAAACATAGTGTACTGTAGCCTATATCTCAAAACACTAAACACATTCAAACGTAAGAGCTTTATTGAATTAAAGGGCTGCTTTGTGGATCAATATGTTAAACAAATAATATATATATATACCGTACCTTATTATTCCTTATGTGTATTATCATGGGATAATCTGAATATGTCAAGTTATAATGTAGGGGAGTCAGAGGTTGTACAACTACTCAGATCTTGTACTTGAGTAAAAGTAGAAGTACTCAGACCTTGTAGTAAAAGTAGAAGTACTCAGATCTTGTACATGAGTAAAAGTAGAAGTACTCAGATCTTGTACTTGAGTAAAAGTAGAAGTCCCAGAGTGTAGGAATACTCTGTTTCAGTGAAAGTCCTGCATTCAAAATGTTCCTCAAGTAAAAGTAGAAAAGTATTATCATCAAAATATAGTGAAAGTAGAGACAGTAAAAGTAGTCATTGTGCAGATTGGTCCATTTCAGAATAATAGATATGATATGTTTTATAATGATTGATCATGAAAGTGTTCTCAAAGCTGGTAAAGGTGCAGCTAGTTTGAATGACTTTGTATACTGCAGGGTAGCTGGTGGATTTACTCCAGGTGGAACTAAAGTCTGATTTAACACTTGGTTATATTTCACATCATTCATCCACATCTGAGAAGTAACTAATGGTATTAAATACATGTAGTGGAGGAAAAGTACAAATTCAGTATTTATAACTAATATATCAAAGTGTATCATGGCACTGTGTGGTAGCTGGTTGATTGCAGGTGTAAATAAAGTGATATATTTAAACAACAGCGCGGAGAGGACTACCTAAGAAGTTAATTATTATTATTTGTATTATATTTTGACGACTTCTCTTCCGATATATCTGCAGTAACCTTTCTTTGAGAGTGAATGGAGGTAAACAGTGTTTTAGACGTCTGAGGATAACGTGGTATTAAATCCCGGAGGGCTGATATTCAGGTTTCTTTAAAGCCTCAGGTGGCTCCTTTTCGTTTGTCCTCCACTCCCCGTTAATTAAGCGCTGGCTTTTGTTTTGGCGTTTCTGAAGATCCTGTTTCCAGTGTTCAATCCTCCTCCTCTGTTGACACGGCTCTTTCTTTAAGCTTTGCTTTTTTTGCACATGGGATGTTTTTAATAATTTGCTGAGAGTGAGATTAAAGTGCTGACTCAGCTTTAAACCTTTGTTGTAGAGTCCTTTTCATGCAGATGTATTTACATTATATTATATTTACAGTCTGTCGGCTTTTTGTACAGGATATTCATAGCAATGCAACCAAGACACCTTTACAGTTGAATTAATGTATTAAATTAATAAGTAACATTTCAAAACCACATTGCAAAATATCCTTAGTGTATTGGATTATTGCTATATATAAATAAATTACAATACAATGCTTAAAACTCAATTACAGTCCCAAAAGTGATCAATAACATCTAATAATACATTTAAACTTTAGTAATGTAAAGACAATGATTAATTAATAGAGTCAGGTTTAAATAAAGTAAAATAAAGGGAAATAAATGATCAAGAAAGTAATAGATTAAATAAAAGACAATACATTTAAATAAATAATATAACTAAAATGCAGGAAACGGTTCGGACAAATTTCAACAGATCCAAGTGAAAAATAAGAAACTTGAATACAGTTCTTTAAAAGTCTTAATAATTGTGTTTAAATGTAAAATATCTGTAATTTCACTTTCTGTGATTCCTCTCTAAACGTTAAGTTTCCGCGTCCCTCCCTCTCGTTGCACACCACTCGCTTCCTGTTAGGAAACAGGTGGAAACGGACAGGAAGTGAGAGGCAGGAAAAACCAACATGGTGTCAGTGTTGATAAACGTCATCAGACAGGAACACAGACGTTATCTCCTCCATCTGTTCAACTCTGGGTCTTAAACACGCTGAGAGGTTCACATCAAACAGACCTGAACATCAGCAGGAGAGGACTCTTTAAAGTAGAGACACTACATACTGATATACACCTGAACATCAGCAGGAGAGGACTCTTTAAAGTAGAGATACTACATACTGATATACACCTGAACATCAGCAGGAGAGGACTCTTTAAAGTAGAGACACTACATACTGATATACACCTGAACATCAGCAGGAGAGGACTCTTTAAAGTAGAGACACTACATACTGATATACACCTGAACATCAGCAGGAGAGGACTCTTTAAAGTAGAGACACTACATACTGATGTACACCTGAACATCAGCAGGAGAGGACTCTTTAAAGTAGAGACACTACATACTGATATACACCTGAACATCAGCAGGAGAGGACTCTTTAAAGTAGAGACACTACATACTGATATACACCTGAACATCAGCAGGAGAGGACTCTTTAAAGTAGAGGCACTATATACTGATATACACCTGAACATCAGCAGGAGAGGACTCTTTAAAGTAGAGACACTACATACTGATGTACACCTGAACATCAGCAGAAGAGGACTCTTTAAAGTAGAGACACTACATACTGATATACACCTGAACATCAGCAGGAGAGGACTCTTTAAAGTAGAGACACTACATACTGATATACACCTGAACATCAGCAGGAGAGGACTCTTTAAAGTAGAGACACTACATACTGATATACACCTGAACATCAGCAGGAGAGCACTCTTTAAAGTGAATGCATTCCCAGGTTTTAAATATCAGAGCTTGTTTCCTGTCCAACCTGCAGAGCCTGCATCTCACTGAAACTCACATTTCAGAGCATTTAGTTTTGATTGTTCTCTTGTTTTGTTGCTGCCCGATACGTGCAGGTTGGAGCTTAAGCAATAAATCCAAATCATTCATGCTTTTTATTTTGAAGATTTTAATTCATTTTTACTGCTTGAGATCTCTTATCTGCACGCTATGATGTGATTGGCTGATTAGATATTGACGAGCCTGCGAGAACCCTGGCTCTATAATTCAAATGTAAAAAGCTCTATTTGAAAGGGCTTCTCTGCTGTGTTTGCTGAGACTTTAATCTCTCTGTGTTCAGATCTCAGGAGAAAAGCTGCTTCTTGTCCAGGCATGAAGCAGACATCAACACACACACACACACACACACACACACACACACACACACACACACACACACACACACACACACACACACACACACACACACACACACACACCCCTCATTGAGTGTCAAAGGGTATTTACCTGCAGATTTATTCCCCACACATTTCTGTTTCACGTCACATCTCAGCTGGATTCTTTATTAATAGCACATAAACAGACCATTAACACAACTACTTTTTGCGATAACTAATAGCGTTACTAGTTACCTATTCCCATTAAGTAACGCCGTTAAATGGGTGCGTTACTGCGTTACATTATGTGATGGGACTGAACCGAATCTCCCTGCGGATGTAATTTACAGGCGAATACAGCGATGTCCTCTCACAGCACCATGGAAAAGTGAAAGTAATCAGAGAGGAGTGATGATTGGTTAACGCGGGGTAACATTTCAGGGTAAGCCAATCAGAGACAGAGTTGGGCGGGTCTTGCCTTATGGGGAAAATACACACACACGAACACTTGCTAATGCTAACACACACACACGGCAACGCTCACCACCAGCACACACACACACAATGGCGGATGCAAGTATCAGCGAGAGCAGCAGCGCATTTACAACTTGGAAATATAACCACTATTTTCAATTTGTGGGGATAAAGGACGCACAAAAGCTTACGGTAAAATGTAAACTGTGTGCAGGACAGAAAGCATTGTCCACATCGAATAACAGCAATGCCAATCTCCTGAAGCACCTAACTAATGTAGGCCTACATGGGGCTATAAAACTAGTCGCCACAAAGACCCCACCGTCTCAACCAATGGCTAAACATATATTTTGTGTTTTATTGTTCCACTACATTTAGTAATGATAATTGCTACAATGATGGGGAGTTGTCTTTTCTCTTACTGTGCCAGAACAACACAAAAACTTCAATTTGTATTGTTATTATTTTTAAAGTAAAGTAACTTGTTACTAGTTACTTTCCAATGTAGTAACAAATAAAGTAACTAGTTACTTTTTGAGAGCAGTAACTATAACTATTACTAGTTACTTTTTAAAAGTAACTTGCCCAACACTGTTTATAAGCAGCCAATTAAAAATAATATAAATAAATATCCAAAAATAAAATGAACAACAGAAAAATATCCAAAGTTATTAATCTATTGTAAAAAATAAAAAACAATATAAAAAAGACCTAAATATTAACAGAAATACCTAAAATAATCCCTCCCAGAGACGTGAAAATAGGGATAAATGATGATCATAATATTGATGTGTTTTCCCTTCACATTCAATCAGAACAGAGCAACGCAAACTCAAATCAGGGTGGATGAGGTCAGTGGATGAGGGAGGAAAAATAAATGTTTTCTAATTAAACGTGACTTAAATAAATATAAATACAGATATATAATTACTACCTTTTTAAAATGATCCACTTTAATAATGGTCAGTCAATCAGGAGAGACGGTTTTGATGAAAGAATATATATTTATTGCCAGGAATACACAAATGAATGTGATGGAGTTTTGGCGATTGGGCCCCGTTGTGCAGGAGTATCATTCGGGAGGGGAGAACCGATCTGATGAAACCCCCCGGGGTCTAGACCCTGGTGGTGGTGAATGGATAGTTGGGGTCGATCTGAAGGGGAGGGGCTTAGCTTGACCCTGGTGGTGGTGAATGGATAGTTGGGTTCGGTCTGAAGGGGAGGGGCTTAGCTTGACCCTGGTGGTGGTGAATGGATAGTTGGGTTCGGTCTGAAGGGGAGGGGCTTAGCTTGACCCTGGTGGTGGTGAATGGATAGTTGGGTTCGGTCTGAAGGGGAGGGGCTTAGCTTGACCCTGGTGGTGGTGAATGGATGGTTGGGGTCGGTCTGAAGGGGAGGGGCTTAGCTTGACCCTGGTGGTGGTGAATGGATAGTTGGGTTCGGTCTGAAGGGGAGGGGCTTAGCTTGACCCTGGTGGTGGTGAATGGATAGTTGGGTTCGGTCTGAAGGGGAGGGGCTTAGATTGACCCTGGTGGTGGTGAATGGATAGTTGGGTTCGGTCTGAAGGGGAGGGGCTTTCCTTGACCCTGGTGGTGGTGAATGGATAGTTGGGTTCGGTCTGAAGGGGAGGGGCTTAGCTTGACCCTGGTGGTGGTGAATGGATAGTTGGGTTCGGTCTGAAGGGGAGGGGCTTAGCTTGACCCTGGATTCAGAGGGACAGGAGGTGAAAAGGGGGGGAGGAGGGTTGCGTCGAGTCACCTGAAATGACAGCTGTCAGAGGGGAGAGCAGATTTTAAAGGGTCGGCGGAGCGCTATGATAGGCGTGTGAGAATAGAGCGAAGTGATTGGGGGCGTCACTCCACAGCTTAACCAATCACTTATTGAGAGGAGAGAGGGTAGTTACATGGAAATAGTAAATGAATGAGTAAAGACGGTCTTCCTGGTTGAACCTGCGCTGAGCTTCATAAGTCATACAACACAAAGAACTATAGTCCTTGTCTCTGTCTGTTTACGTTGTCAGAAAGCTTGTTGTTGTCCTTGCACAGAAGTAAACAACACGCTCTGATGCAGCTGATTGAAACTTAATTGAAATTGAGTCCTGCAGCTCGTTAGGGTTTTAGTATCTGTAAGTCAGTCGGTATCAAACTGCAGCCTTAAGCCTTACATCAGCTTTAGTTTGTGTTTGGAGGAGATGGTATTGAACCCTCGGCTGTGAACTGTTTCCTGAAGATCATCACCTCACTTTTTTATTAGAAACGTATCGAGGTGTGAGGAAGAGAAGCGAGTGTGTTTCTGACTTCCTGTTTGTGCAATGGAGTCATTTCACACCAAGCTGCAACTCTCTGAAGACGCTGCACGATAACAGCTTCAGTGTTCAGGAGTATCTGAGATGCTCGTGGTCGTCTAGAGCAGGGGTCCCCAAACGTTGCCATGCCAAGGACCCCCATATAGCATTATCCTCTGTGGGGACCCCCCTGTTTTTAAATGATGTGTACATTATGATGGAGAATATGACGTTAATCAAACAGCTTAATACATTTTCTTAATATATATTTGTATTAATAATCAATAATCAGTTATTCTTCTCTTTTTTTGTATTTATCTTTTGTTTGTCATTCATTACATTCATTGTGTCTTTTGTTATAAACATTCTTAACACAATATCAACAGTAAACATATTTTTAAGGCATTTTTAAAATGATATCTTTCTTTATAATTTTATATAATCTTGAACAGTAATATGAACAATTAACATATATCTTTACCATTTTTGAAAGCTACTTATGCCTTAATAATATTATATATAATATTCAACAGTAATATTAACAATAAACATATTTATATTCATATAAACAACAATATTTGCTACATCCGTGCTCTCATCCAGCTGCAGAGCGAAATATTCACTAGCTCTCACTTGCTCCAAAAGCTGAGCAAATACTCAGTTTCACTCTCAGTAGCGGCAGCTCGATTCTGATTGGCTTGAAGGCTGGTCGTGTGATTTAAAAAAAATATATATTAATAAATAAAAAATATTAAAAGATTGGCATCAAAGGACACATAGATTGATAGATATGCAGTTATTATAACTTCTAAAAAAGAAATGTAACTTTAAAAAAAGAAAAAAATTCCCCTTTCCCTTACACTTTGCGTGAACCCCCTGGCGCCCCCTGGTGGCCCCCCGGGGGGTCGGGGCCCCCACTTTGAAAAACACTGGTCTAGAGTACTTTCATTTCATTTCACTATCATTTCAATCGGAGAGTTTCTCTTTATAATTGTATATAGCAGTAACTCCCTCTGGAAAACACAACAAGGCCTTTTTTTTAAACGCAATGCTGTTTTTGTCACTACATTTAAACTTAAAAGAGCTTTTCCTGTGATCAATATACGTTTCCTTTTCCTCCTAAAATACTCCGTTTGTTATGAACTTTTCAGAACATTTTGAGGTTTAATTTTCAATGTATTTATAGTTTAGAACACATGTGTCAAACTCGAGGCCCGGGGGCCAAATCAGGCCCTTGGTGGATTTAATTTCGGCCCGCAGGATAATTTCTAATTCCTATTAGATCTGGCCCTCACGCACACCTTCACTCCATCCTGAGGGTCTCCTCAGCTCAGAGCCTGAGCCCAAACATTGATGACCTTGCCCCCAAGATGAGATGCCAAGTATCTGAGCTAGCATCCCAGAGCAGCACACTGAGTTTAATGGATGTTTCCTTCTGCACTTTGTCTCTCAGGACAACAGGGCATGTTTGGTTTCTCTTTGAGGGAAATAGTTTTGTTGAAGCTGTTGTTGGCCTGTGGGAAAATGTACTCATAAGAAATGACTCTGGAAAAGCTGCAGATAGAGCCATAAGAAATGAATCAACTGATTATTTAATGTTTAATGTTGTTTTTATAGGCGATCATTGAAGCTTTGTTAGTTCCAGGTTTAATATGTGCAATAAGTTCATTTCAATAAGTTCTGCAATAAACATTGAACCAGTCCGGCCCTCCACTAGTACCCATTTATTAATGTTGGCCCACTGTGTATTTGAGTGTGACACCCCCGGTTTAGAGAGTCCAACTGCAAGTAGAAATACATATTTAAAAAATGCAAAGAATAATAATTAAAACACAAATCATAGGTAGCAGTTCAGATTTTTTATATTTATATATTTTGACATTTCATTTGTTAATTAAAAATAACTTGAAGGGTTATGGCTGGTTTTAAAAGGACAGTTTAACCCTGTTAAGCCCAGGCAGTGCATCCCGTAATAACCACATCATTCACACCGAGCGTTTCTCTAAAACCACTTCCCTCCTCACTTCCTGTCGTGTTGAAATAAACTGACTCCTCTTCCTCACACCTCCAGAGATTCAGATGAGATCTAAAGTTTGAAACGTCTTCACAATGTGTTTGATCCTCGTTATGAAATCAAACGATGAACTAACATCATTCTCCTCCTCTTCCTCCTCCTCTTCCTCTTCCTGTTTCCTAATCTCAGAGTTTTCAAGAAGTCGAGCCCCAACTGTAAGGTGAGTCTGACTCTTAAAGGTCCCCTATCATCCTCTTCCTCATCAATATATCACAGCTCTCAGATATATACAGAGCCTGTCTCTGATTGGCTGAAACACCAAGCAGATCATTGCAGCATTACCCATAATCCCCTCTGTTTCAGCCCTGTTTCCAAAGTGCTGATTCTCTGTCTGTTACTTTCGATGAAAATAAGGAGCCCCTCCCCACGCCCCTCTGAGAGACATTTGGTTACAAAGAACTCAATAGAGAACCGCAGTGACGCGTCTTAAAACCCAGAAGTAATTTAGCATTTTTACCACGTCCGGTTCCTTCGACAAAAAGCAAAGAGATTTCTCCATACGTTTTGTTCTACATTAAATCATCAGCAGTGACCCCACTGGTGATTTCTGAAGAGTTGACGTGTCTGAGAAACGATGGTTGTTACCAAGTGGCTGAATAGGACTACAGAAGTCGTGGAGGTCGTTGTACGTCATTACGCCGAACACGTAAACACTCCTCTAAGTTAGTTTCTGTTCTGCTTGAGAGCAAGTCCCTGCCTCCTGCAGACTGTTCAAACAAACGCTTCAACTCCTTCCATCTAGAATCTGTGTGTTTGAATATGGATCTGAAGTTGGCGTGACGTTGAAGCAGCGACCCTGCTGTAGTTAGTTTATAGCATAACGTCAGCATTTTGCTTCTGGCGACTACATTTATGATTTCGAAAATGATAAAAGTAGGGTAGACATTATCCAGCTGAACAAAACGTGATCCGTCTCTTCAATGTGTCTCAACCACAGACCTTATTTCCAGCTATTTTCCAAAATCCTATGGAGAGATTGCGTTAAGTTTTTGATGAAGGAACCGGAAGGAGTTTACTTCCGGGTTTTAGGACGCGTCACTGTGGTTCTCTATAGGCGCGTTCACACCAAGTACTTTTCCCGTTTAGTTTCATTAGTACCTCCTTATGTCGCGTTCACAACAAAAAGACCACTTAGTGCCGGGAATTTTTACCCCTATTTTAGCGCCTGCTAGAGAGGTGGTACTCTCCTGGGGGAAAAAAGTGCCCCACTTCTGATTGGTTGGGCGAATTGCAAACCATGCCCCGTAAAACTCTGAAATGTTTTGTAGAGCCGCCATTTTGTTATCCTCACATTAGCATTATTAGCCCAGCGCAGAAACCTAGAGAGACTAATTTATGGCAACACAAAAGAAAACAGAGATGAGGAGGTGTCGGAGTTCTGGCGATTTACTCGGAAGGCTTCATTAGAAGCTGCTGGGAGTCCCAGCAGCTTCTAATGAAGCCTTCCCCAACTCCGGGGACTTCCGGCCGGGGACTTCGGGTGGCAGTATACGCCGTGAAGTTGTTTGCGGCCTGCCAGTAAACCCAAAGCAGAAGAAGAATAAGGGACATGAAGAAGAGGGGACACATGTTGATGTAGAAGAGACATGAAGAAGAGGGGACACATGTTGAGGTAGAAGAGACATGGAGAAGAGAGGACACATGTTGATGTAGAAGAGACATGAAGAAGAGGGGACACATGTTGATGTAGAAGACACATGTTGATGTAGAAGAGACATGAAGAAGAGGGGACACATGTTGATGTAGAAGAGACATGAAGAAGAGGGGACACATGTTGATGTAGAAGAGACATGGAGAAGAGGGGACACATCTTGATGTAGGAGAGACATGAAGAAGAGGGGACACATGTTGATGTAGAAGAGACATGGAGAAGAGGGGACACATCTTGATGTAGGAGAGACATGAAGAAGTGGATTTTATATAATAGGGGACCTTTAAAATATTCTGCAACATCCTATGATTTTATAAAAACATGTATTTTTTTAATTGAATGGAATTCTTATGAAATATTTATCAATTATCTAAAATGTTAGAAATGAGAAATTCACATTGAAACAGGATGAATGGTTAAAGTTGGTTCTGTGTGTGCAGGTGACGGTGTACCTGGGAAAGAGAGACTTCGTGGATCACCTGGACCACGTCGACGCTGTAGGTGAGTCGGCAGCCCTCGAGGTTTGTAGATAAGAAATGTCTACATGTTTTAATGACCTGTACAGGTAGAGAGGTGTTAATGACTGACCGCTGAGCCCTCTGCTGTAACGAGATGCGTCAGAACACCAGGTAAATCATCTCTGCCCCTGATTGGACGCTGGGCTCTTCTCAAACAGTTTCTCTCTTCCTGCTTCAGATGGCGTGATCCTCGTGGACCCGGAGTACCTGAAGGACAGGAAAGGTAAGAGCTTCACCTCCACACTTTATATCTTCATCATCTCCTCTTTTATTCAGATTATTAAAGGTGTACTCCTCTTCCTCCTGTAGTCTTCGTCACGCTCACCTGTGCGTTTCGTTACGGCCGTGAAGATCTGGATGTTCTCGGTCTGTCGTTCAGGAAGGATCTCTACATCTCCACCTTCCAGGTCAGAGATACACCTGAACACAATATCTGAACACAACACCTGAACACAACACCTGAACAGAACACCTCAACACAACACCTGAACACAACACCTGAACACCTGAACACCACACCTGAACACAACACCTGGACACAACACCTCAACACAACACCTGAACAGAACACCTCAACACAACACCTGAACACAACACCTGAACAGAACACCTCAACACAACACCTGAACACAACACCTGAACACCTGAACACCTGAACACCTGAACACAACACCTGAACACAACACCTGGACACAACACCTCAACACAACACCTGAACACAACACCTCAACACAACACCTGAACACCTGAACACCTGAACACAACACCTGAACACAACACCTGAACACAACACCTCAACACAACACCTGAACACAACACCTGAACACAACACCTGAACACAACACCTCAACACAACACCTGAACACAACACCTCAACACAACACCTGAACACAACACCTCAACACAACACCTGAACACCTGAACACCTGAACACAACACCTGAACACAACATCTGAACACAACACCTGAACACCTGAACACAACACCTCAACACAACACCTGAACACAACACCTGAACACAACACCTCAACACAACACCTGAACACAACACCTGAACACAACATCTGAACACCACACCTGAACACCTGAACACAACACCTCAACACAACACCTCAATACCTGAACACCTGAACACAACACCTGAACACAACACCTGAACACCTGAACACAACACCTGAACACAACACCTGAACACAACACCTAAACTCAACACCTGAACACAACACCTGAACACAACACCTAAACTCAACACCTGAACACAACACCTGAACACCTGAACACAACACCTGAACACAACACCTGAACACAACACCTGAACACCTAAACTCAACACCTCAACACAACACCTAAACTCAACACCTGAACACAACACCTCAACACCTGAACACAACACCTGAACACAACACCTCAACACCTGAACACAACACCTGAACACAACACCACAACACCTGAACACCACACCTGAACACAACACCTGAACACAACACCTCAATACCTGAACACCTGAACACAACACCTGAACACCACACCTGAACACAACACCTGAACACAACACCTCAATACCTGAACACCTGAACACAACACCTGAACACCACACCTGAACACAACACCTGAACACAACACCTAAACTCAACACCTGAACACCTGAACACAACACCTGAACACAACACCTGAACACAACACCTAAACTCAACACCTCAACACAACACCTAAACTCAACACCTGAACACAACACCTCAACACCTGAACACAACACCTGAACACAACACCTCAACACCTGAACACAACACCTGAACACAACACCACAACACCTGAACACCACACCTGAACACAACACCTGAACACAACACCTCAATACCTGAACACCTGAACACAACACCTGAAAAGATCAAATCTGTAAAAAAATAAGAAAATAAATGTGGTATTAATTGACATAGTAATTAACTTTTCTATAGCAAATTATTTAAGAAATAAATCATTAGTGAATAAAATATTTGGAAATACAGAATATTAAATACTTTATAAGCTCTTTCATATTTATTTAATTGTTTCTGTAATTCATACATTTCAATTATTTGTAATATTGATCAATTCCTTTATTTGTTTACATTTTTATCATATGTATTTTCATATAATGGCATTTTCTCTTATTAATTATACATTTGTAAATACGTTATTAATTATATGTATTCCCCCCTGCTTTGGTTACTTCATATTTCCAGATAGAA
>NC_136907.1:1711565-1721189 GCF_949606895.1 Notothenia rossii
CACCATGTTAACACACACACAAAACATCAAAGAAGAGAGACTTACGACAAATTCAATTGTAAATAATAACTATCTATTCCACTTTTTAAAGTATTTTAAGTATTGTATTGTGAAGTCTGAACAAACTTCTGCTTCTGTGATGAGAGAATTGACCAAATTGGGATCCATAAAGTATCTATCCAATACGAGACTTACAACCACAAAGAAGCAAAAACCCCAGAGTCTAAAGGAAGTACAGACTATAGAGTCCAGGTACAGGTGTGTTGTTGGTCATGTGACCATCGCTTCCTGTTTGTGTTTCAGTGTGAAAGACATCACCAACAAGGAGGTTTTGGGGATCCTGGTTTCCTACAGAGTCAAAGTGAAGCTGGTGATTTCACGTGGAGGGTAAGACAAACACACACACACACACACACACACACACACACACACACACACACACACACACACACACACACATACACACACAGTCCCCTCCCACTCTGCTGACATCACTTCCTGTCCTCTCACTGTTTCCTGTTAATGTCATCAGTGGAGTTTTGAGACTCCAGTTGATTTTGAGACATTAGCCGAGCTGCACCCACATTAATTTAATGCGGTGGTCACATGACTTCAGGTCACCACCGCTAAGCTAAAGGAGGCTAATGTTGGGCTATAAAGGAACTACAGCACGGTCACATGACTTCACGTCACCACCGCTAAGCTAAAGGAGACTAATGTTGGGTTATAAAGGAACTACAGCACGGTCACATGACTTCAGGTCACCACCGCTAAGCTAAAGGAGGCTAATGTTGGGCTATAAAGGAACTACAGCACGGTCACATGACTTCACGTCACCACCGCTAAGCTAAAGGAGACTAATGTTGGGCTATAAAGGAACTACAGCACGGTCACATGACTTCACGTCACCACCGCTAAGCTAAAGGAGACTAATGTTGGGCTATAAAGGAACTACAGCACGGTCACATGACTTCACGTCACCACCGCTAAGCTAAAGGAGGCTAATGTTGGGCTATAAAGGAACTACAGCACGGTCACATGACTTCACGTCACCACCGCTAAGCTAAAGGAGGCTAATGTTGGGCTATAAAGGAACTACAGCACGGTCACATGACTTCACGTCACCACCGCTAAGCTAAAGGAGGCTAATGTTGGGCTATAAAGGAACTACACACAACACAACTTTACTAAATGAGCGTTTAATTAAGATCCTGATGAAGGACTTTCTGTCGGTGCAGCTCGGCTCCGCCCTCTCACTTCCTGTTGTCAGTTACCTGACCTGCTTCTCGCTGTAGTCGCTCCTCACTTTGCTTGCTTAGATTGTGAACTTGTTGTGAACATGTCGCCTCCTGCTTTTCATTTCATCTCCCCTCTGTGTTTTTTGGATGTGTGTTTGGCTCCCCTCCTCCTCCTCCATCCTCCTCCCCCCTCTGTGTCCCCCTGCAGGCTGCTGAGAGGCATTTTGGACAGGTAAATGTGACGACACCTTTTCAAATGAAGCAGCGACTGCAGTGCTTTCAAACTTCTCCGATTATGCCCATCGTGTCTAAAATAAAAACCATCTCAAGCGTTTTTCTAAATGTTCAATTTCTAGTCTCCTGCACTTCAAACAGTGTCCTGGATTTTCAAAATAAAACCATGTCCGCAACCTTTTTAAACATCTCAGTTTCCGCCTATCTAGACTTAAACATATTCCTGGAATTTTCAAAATAAAACTTTATCTGTAGCGTTTTCAAATACCTCCGGTTCTACATTTCTAAATGTTGACGTTTTAAGTCGTCCAGACTAAAATGCAATCCTAGAATTTCAAAATAAAACCATGTCTTCACCCTCTTCAAACATCTCAGTTCCTGCCTATTAAGATGAAAACAAAAGGCGCTGTCACACCGGAGTACTTTTCCCAGGAATAGTTCCGATAGTTCCTGGGATTTTGCGTTGACACCAAAAAGATCTGGAACTAGAACTTAGTTCTAGGGAACCTTTTCCCTCCTTTCAGTCCCTGCTAGAGAGGTGGTACTTTCCTGGGGAGGGAAAAGTGCCAATTTCTGATTGGCTGGGCGAATTGCAAACCACGCCCCGTAAAACTCTGAAAATGTTTGTAAAGCCGCCATTTTATTTGCTCGCGTTAGCATTATTAGCATTAGCCCAGCGCACCAACGGAGAGAGATTAACTTATGGCAACACAAAAGAAAACATGGGAGCGGTGGAGATGAGGAGGTGTCGGCGTTCTGGACATTTACGTGATGTCAGCGGATTCATTTGCGTAATCCTCCCTCAGGGACTTATTCCGGTGAGAACGCGAACTACTAGGACAGTTCCGGGACTAAAGAGTTCGGCGGGACTAAGTACTGGGAACTAAGTACCGCAAAGTGTCAAGTACTTTTCCCAGGAATAGTTCCCCAGAAATCTTTAGTTCCGGAACTACCCTAGTAGATCGCGTTCACACCGGAATAAGTCCCTGAGGGAAGATTAGGCAAATTAAGCCCCTGAAGTTCTTCTTCTTCTTCTTCTTCTTCTTCTTCTTCTTCTTCTTCTTCTTCTTCTTCTTCTTCTTCTTCTTCTTCTTCTTCTGCTTTGGGTTTACTGGCAGGCCGCAAACAACTTCACGGTGTATACTGCCACCCGAAGTCCCCGGAGTTGGGGACTGGCTTCAGTAGAAGCTGCTGGGAGTCTTCTGCCGACACCTCCTCATCTCCACCGCTCCCATGTTTTCTTTTGTGTTGCCTTAAGTTAGCCTCTCTCCATTGGTACGCTATGCTAATGCTAATCATGCTAATGAGAGCAAATAAAATGGCGGCTTCACAAAACATTTCGGAGTTTTACGAGGCGTGGTTTGCAATCCGCCCAGACAATCAGAAAATGTAACCCTTTTCCTCCCCAGGAAAGTCCCACCTCTCTAGCAGGGACTGAAAGGGGTGAAAAGGTTCTGATGAACAAAGTTCTAGTTCCAGATCTTTTTGGTGTGAACGCAAAATCCCAGAAAATATCGGAACTATTCCTGGGAAAAGTACTCCGGAGTGACAGCGCCTATAGTCCAAAAGGTTTCGAAATACAACCGCAGTCTGGAGTATTTAGAAAGTTGTCTCTAGCTGTCCAGATTCAAAAGCAATATTGTTTTTTCAAAATAAGAGGCCAAGCAGCCTTTTTACACATCTCCTTTTCCGCCTATGTAGAATAACACATAGTCCTGGGATTTTCTAAATAAAGTGGTGCCAGCTTTCTGTCCATCCAGACTTAAACACTATCCTTGAATTTTCAAAATAAAACACTGTCAGCAGAGCTTTTAAACGTCTTGAAAAGGTCTGGAGTTTTTCAAAATAAATCGGTGTCAGTAGCATTTAGTTTTGGCCAATTTAATGTCAAATATAATAACATTTATCCATAAACTGGATTAAGGTTGGCTCAAAGTTTTAAGGATATTCAAAACGATAAACTGATTCAAACCACAAATAAGGTCAAGTTTAAGCTTTTATTGTGAAACATTTGGAGAGATGAGTTTCTCTGACTAGTTTATTCATTAAAAAAACAATAATTATAAGTTGAGGAAGAGAAGGAACATTCAGAGGCAGTCACATGATCCTCTAACCCTCCATGTAGCCCTCTGATTGGTTAACTTCCTTCTGGTTTTCACAATAAAAGGTCAGATTTTCTTTATAACTGAATATTCCTGGTGATGTTTTTCAGAGACGTTTCGGTGGAGCTGCCGTTCATCTTAATGCATCCCAAACCTGTGGAGCCGCCGCTGTCCCGCCCGCAGTCCGGTGAGGAACTCTAACCACCAACACTCACCCAGAACTCAGAGCAGTGAAAGATAACGATTACATTACTTTAAAGATCACCTATTCTCCAATGTCCCCTTCTCCATGTCCCTTCTACATCAACATGTGTCCCCTCTTCTCCATGTCTCTTCTACATCAACATGTGTCCTCTCTTCTCCATGTCTCTTCTACATCAACATGTGTCCCCTCTTCTTCATGTCTCTTCTACATCAACATGTGTCCCCTCTTCTCCATGTCTCTTCTACATCAACATGTGTCCCCTCTTCTTCATGTCTCTTCTACATCAACATGTGTCCCCTCTTCTTCATGTCTCTTCTACATCAACATGTGTCCCCTCTTCTTCATGTCTCTTCTACATCAACATGTGTCCCCTCTTCTTCATGTCTCTTCTACATCAACATGTGTCCCCTCTTCTTCATGTCTCTTCTACATCAACATGTGTCCCCTCTTCTTCATGTCTCTTCTACATCAACATGTGTCCCCTCTTCTTCATGTCTCTTCTACATCAACATGTGTCCCCTCTTCTCCATGTCTCTTCTACATCAACATGTGTCCCCTCTTCTTCATGTCTCTTCTACATCAACATGTGTCCCCTCTTCTCCATGTCTCTTCTACATCAACATATGTCCCCTCTTCTTCATGTCTCTTCTACATCAACATGTGTCCCCTCTTCCTCATGTTTCCTCTACATCAACATGTGTCCCCTCTTCTCCATGTCTCTTCTACATCAACATGTGTCCCCTCTTCTTCATGTCTCTTCTACATCAACATGTGTCCCCTCTTCTCCATGTCTCTTCTACATCAACATATGTCCCCTCTTCTTCATGTCTCTTCTACATCAACATGTGTCCTCTCTTCTTCATGTCTCTTCTACATCAACATGTGTCCCCTCTTCTTCATGTCTCTTCTACATCAACATGTGTCCCCTCTTCTTCATGTCTCTTCTACATCAACATGTGTCCCCTCTTCTTCATGTCTCTTCTACATCACCATGTGTCCCCTCTTCTCCATGTCTCTTCTACATCAACATGTGTCCCCTCTTCTCCATGTCTCTTCTACATCAACATGTGTCCCCTCTTCTTCATGTCTCTTCTACATCAACATGTGTCCCCTCTTCTTCATGTCTCTTCTACATCAACATGTGTCCCCTCTTCTTCATGTCTCTTCTACATCAACATGTGTCC
Source organism: Notothenia rossii (assembly GCF_949606895.1). NCBI lineage: Eukaryota > Metazoa > Chordata > Actinopteri > Perciformes > Nototheniidae > Notothenia > Notothenia rossii. The sequence goes on from NC_136907.1 coordinate 1,716,529, forward strand.
CCTCTTCTTCATGTCTCTTCTACATCAACATGTGTCCCCTCTTCTCCATGTCCCTTCTACATCAACATGTGTCCACTCTTCTTCATGTCTCTTCTACATCAACATGTGTCCCCTCTTCTTCATGTCTCTTCTACATCAACATGTGTCCCCTCTTCTTCATGTCCCTTCTACATCAACATGTGTCCCCTCTTCTCCATGTCCCTTCTACATCAACATGTGTCCCCTCTTCTTCATGTCTCTTCTACATCAACATGTGTCCCCTCTTCTCCATGTATCTTCTACATCAACATGTGTCCCCTCTTCTTCATGTGTCTTCTACATCAACATGTGTCCCCTCTTCTTCATGTCTCTTCTACATCAACATGTGTCCCCTCTTCTTCATGTCTCCTCTACATCAACATGTGTCCCCTCTTCTCCATGTCTCTTCTGCATCAACATGTGTCCCCTCTTCTCCATGTCTCTTCTGCATCAACATGTGTCCCCTCTTCTCCATGTCTCTTCTACATCAACATGTGTCCCCTCTTCTTCATGTCTCTTCTACATCAACATGTGTCCCCTCTTCTTCATGTCTCTTCTACATCAACATGTGTCCCCTCTTCTTCATGTCTCTTCTACATCAACATGTGTCCCCTCTTCTTCATGTCTCTTCTACATCAACATGTGTCCCCTCTTCTCCATGTCTCTTCTACATCAACATGTGTCCCCTCTTCTTCATGTCTCTTCTACATCAACATGTGTCCCCTCTTCTCCATGTCTCTTCTACATCAACATGTGTCCCCTCTTCTTCATGTCTCTTCTACATCAACATGTGTCCCCTCTTCTTCATGTCTCTTCTACATCAACATGTGTCCCCTCTTCTTCATGTCTCTTCTACATCAACATGTGTCCCCTCTTCTTCATGTCTCTTCTACATCAACATGTGTCCCCTCTTCCTCATGTTTCCTCTACATCAACATGTGTCCCCTCTTCTTCATGTCTCTTCTACATCAACATGTGTCCCCTCTTCTCCATGTCTCTTCTACATCAACATGTGTCCCCTCTTCTTCATGTCTCTTCTACATCAACATGTGTCCCCTCTTCTCCATGTCTCTTCTACATCAACATGTGTCCCCTCTTCTCCATGTCTCTTCTACATCAACATGTGTCCCCTCTTCTTCATGTCTCTTCTACATCAACATGTGTCCCCTCTTCTCCATGTCTCTTCTACATCAACATATGTCCCCTCTTCTTCATGTCTCTTCTACATCAACATGTGTCCTCTCTTCTTCATGTCTCTTCTACATCAACATGTGTCCCCTCTTCTTCATGTCTCTTCTACATCACCATGTGTCCCCTCTTCTCCATGTCTCTTCTACATCAACATGTGTCCCCTCTTCTTCATGTCTCTTCTACATCAACATGTGTCCCCTCTTCTTCATGTCTCTTCTACATCAACATGTGTCCCCTCTTCTTCATGTCTCTTCTACATCACCATGTGTCCCCTCTTCTCCATGTCTCTTCTACATCAACATGTGTCCCCTCTTCTTCATGTCTCTTCTACATCAACATGTGTCCCCTCTTCTTCATGTCTCTTCTACATCAACATGTGTCCCCTCTTCTCCATGTCTCTTCTACATCAACATGTGTCCCCTCTTCTTCATGTCTCTTCTACATCAACATGTGTCCCCTCTTCTTCATGTCTCTTCTACATCAACATGTGTCCCCTCTTCTTCATGTCTCTTCTACATCAACATGTGTCCCCTCTTCTTCATGTCTCTTCTACATCAACATGTGTCCCCTCTTCTCCATGTCTCTTCTACATCAACATGTGTCCCCTCTTCTCCATGTCTCTTCTACATCAACATGTGTCCCCTCTTCTTCATGTCTCTTCTACATCAACATGTGTCCCCTCTTCTCCATGTCTCTTCTACATCAACATGTGTCCCCTCTTCTCCATGTCTCTTCTACATCAACATGTGTCCCCTCTTCTTCATGTCTCTTCTACATCAACATGTGTCCCCTCTTCCTCATGTCTCTTCTACATCAACATGTGTCCCCTCTTCTCCATGTCTCTTCTACATCAACATGTGTCCCCTCTTCTTCATGTCTCTTCTACATCAACATGTGTCCCCTCTTCTCCATGTCTCTTCTACATCAACATGTGTCCCCTCTTCTTCATGTCTCTTCTACATCAACATGTGTCCCCTCTTCTCCATGTCTCTTCTACATCAACATGTGTCCCCTCTTCTCCATGTCTCTTCTACATCAACATGTGTCCCCTCTTCTTCATGTCTCTTCTACATCAACATGTGTCCCCTCTTCTCCATGTCTCTTCTACATCAACATGTGTCCCCTCTTCTTCATGTCTCTTCTACATCAACATGTGTCCCCTCTTCTCCATGTCTCTTCTGCATCAACATGTGTCCCCTCTTCTCCATGTCTCTTCTACATCAACATGTGTCCCCTCTTCTTCATGTCTCTTCTACATCAACATGTGTCCCCTCTTCTCCATGTCTCTTCTACATCAACATGTGTCCCCTCTTCTTCATGTCTCTTCTACATCAACATGTGTCCCCTCTTCTTCATGTCTCTTCTACATCAACATGTGTCCCCTCTTCTTCATGTCTCTTCTACATCAACATGTGTCCCCTCTTCTTCATGTCTCTTCTACATCAACATGTGTCCCCTCTTCTCCATGTCTCTTCTACATCAACATATGTCCCCTCTTCTTCATGTCTCTTCTACATCAACATGTGTCCCCTCTTCTTCATGTCTCTTCTACATCAACATGTGTCCCCTCTTCTTCATGTCTCTTCTACATCAACATGTGTCCCCTCTTCTCCATGTCTCTTCTACATCAACATATGTCCCCTCTTCTTCATGTCTCTTCTACATCAACATGTGTCCCCTCTTCTTCATGTCTCTTCTACATCAACATGTGTCCCCTCTTCTCCATGTCTCTTCTACATCAACATGTGTCCCCTCTTCTTCATGTCTCTTCTACATCAACATGTGTCCCCTCTTCTCCATGTCTCTTCTACATCAACATGTGTCCCCTCTTCTTCATGTCTCTTTTACATCAACATTTGTCCCCTCTTCTCCACGTCTCTTCTACATCAACATGTGTCCCCTCTTCTCCATGTCTCTTCTACATCAACATGTGTCCCCTCTTCTCCATGTCTCTTCTACATCAACATGTGTCCCCTCTTCTCCATGTCTCTTCTACATCAACATGTGTCCCCTCTTCTTCATGTCTCTTCTACATCAACATGTGTCCCCTCTTCTCCATGTCTCTTCTACATCAACATGTGTCCCCTCTTCTTCATGTCTCTTTTACATCAACATTTGTCCCCTCTTCTCCACGTCTCTTCTACATCAACATGTGTCCCCTCTTCTCCATGTCTCTTCTACATCAACATGTGTCCCCTCTTCTCCATGTCTCTTCTACATCAACATGTGTCCCCTCTTCTCCATGTCTCTTCTACATCAACATGTGTCCCCTCTTCTCCATGTCTCTTCTACATCAACATGTGTCCCCTCTTCTTCATGTCTCTTTTACATCAACATTTGTCCCCTCTTCTCCACGTCTCTTCTACATCAACATGTGTCCCCTCTTCCTCATGTCTCTTCTACATCAACATGTGTCCCCTCTTCTTCATGTCTCTTTTACATCAACATTTGTCCCCTCTTCTCCACGTCTCTTCTACATCAACATGTGTCCCCTCTTCTTCATGTCTCTTCTACATCAACATGTGTCCCCTCTTCTTCACGTCTCTTCTACATCAACATGTGTCCCCTCTTCTTCATGTCTCTTCTACATCAACATGTGTCCCCTCTGAGATTCTCTCTCTTTTTGATCCATTTCTATAAAAACCTGTCTGAAAAAGAGCTGATCAGATTTTGGCCACTTTATGATGTCATAACGATGTTTTGTCTTGTGTAACCATTAGCCAATCAGTAACCAAGGTAACCCCCCCCCCCACCTTATCACCTGAATCTCCTCCTAGAGCTCCATTGAGTTCTTTGTAACCAAATGTCTCTCAGAGGGGCGTGGGGAGGGGCTCCTTATTTTCATCTAAAGTCACAGACAGAGAATCAGCACTTTGGAAAACAGGGCTGAAACAGAGGGGATTATGGGTAATGCTGCAATGATCTGTTTGGTGTTTCAGCCAATCAGAGGCAGGCTCTGGATATATCTGAGACCTGTGATATATTGATGAGAAACAGTATGATAGGTGACCTTTAAAATTGATATATTTTCAGCAACATTTACATTATTATTATTATTTATATATAAAATCAATTATCTGATAATTTGTATTATTAATATTATTTTTTTATATTTTTTTCTGCCGATTTTGTCTTTGGATAATTTAGCCAAATAACATGTTATTTTTAATACACATTATAAAAAAGTAAAAATCATAACAAAAAAAGGGATGGGAGGGGGGGGGGGTAATGTCCGTTGTGATATAATTAGCTTTCACATGTAATCTGAACACACACACACACACACACACACACACACACACACACACACACACACACACACACACACACACACACACACACACACACACACACACACACACACACACTCTGCTCTATCGGCCTTTATGTAACTCTATCTGTCATGCATTGAATTTCGAAGGAGACAAGAACCAGTTTCCATGGAAACACCA
>NC_136907.1:1721389-1901097 GCF_949606895.1 Notothenia rossii
GTCATCTTTAAACCTGCGCGTCTTTCGGGATGTTTTTCGGAGCAGCCATCTTCAGCGCCTTCTTCCTTCTTCTTCTTCTGTGGTTTCAGAGAGCAGAGCTCAGTGTGTGGAGCGCCGCCTGCTGGTCAAAACACACAATTATAACAACTGTTGAGTTCTGACTTTCATTTCTGAAATCTGAGAAAAAAGTCATAATTCTTAGATTTTCCACAACAACAAAAATCAGAAAAAAAGAAGCTCATAGAAAAATAAACATTTATCTTTGAAAAAATTAAAAATCAGGAACAAATAAATATATTTTTGTGAGATTCTTTAAAAAAAAAAAAGAATTCAGTCTAACAATAATATTAATATTTGATGGATACATTCAGAACTAATATAAAATAACATAATAATAAATAAATTTAATTTAATACATTATTTGGTGATCTAATTTGCCATTATATTAAAAATAAAAAGTTGTTTTAATTCATTATTTTTGTGTTAATTATATGTTATATTATATAATCACTATAGACTGGACAGACACTTTATTACTTTACAAAAGAAACATACTACTATAATAAGTTGTGTTTATGTTTATATTGAATATTGTCGTTTTAAACGTCGTTATCAATAACTGTATTCATGTGATTGAGTGACAGAAGAATCCTGCAGGGGGCGCTACAGGCAAACACACTGAGCAAAAGCCCTGCATTTAAAATCTTAATAAAGTCAAATCATAATAAAAATAATTAAGATCAAAATTCCAAGAAGAAATTGAAAATGTTTTTAAATATTGTATTAAAACCAAAAATACATATAATTAAAAAAGCTTGAAGTTAATTGAATTGTACCTTTTATTTCTCTGCTGGTGGTTATAAGCTGTGTCTTTTTAATATGAAGGTGTTTTCACAGATCCAGGATCAGCTGATCTGGTGACAACATGAACAATGAGGATTAAAGCAAGCAGAATAAACTGAGCGTATGTCGAGACCTCTGGAGGCTCTGATAAGAAATCTCCCCAGAAGTCATAAAGTGGTTTCGTGTCGAGTCTTATCGAAGCTGATGACTCAAAGATTCAGAATGTTGACTCTCGTCAAACAGCAGCCGCTCACCTGCACAGGTAAAGAGAGGAGGACAGGTAGAGAGAGGAGGATAGAGAGGATCCTGACCTTCTACAGGTGCTCAATAGAGAGCATCCTGACCTACAGGTGCACCATAGAGAGCATCCTGACCTACAGGTGCTCCATAGAGAGCATCCTGACCTTCAGGTGCTCCATAGAGAGCATCCTGACCTTCAGGTGCTCCATAGAGAGGATCCTGACCTTCTTCAGGTGCTCCATAGAGAGCATCCTGACCTTCAGGTGCTCCATAGAGAGCATCCTGACCTACAGGTGCTCCATAGAGAGCATCCTGACCTTCAGGTGCTCCATAGAGAGCATCCTGACCTTCTTCAGGTGCTCCATAGAGAGCATCCTGACCTTCAGGTGCTCCATAGAGAGCATCCTGACCTACAGGTGCTCCATAGAGAGCATCCTGACCTTCTTCAGGTGCTCCATAGAGAGCATCCTGACCTTCAGGTGCTCCATAGAGAGCATCCTGACCTTCAGGTCCTCCATAGAGAGCATCCTGACCTTCTTCAGGTGCACCATAGAGAGCATCCTGACCTTCAGGTGCACCATAGAGAATATATATAAATATTTTGAGATTTGGTTGAGCAGGTATACTTGTACTTTTACTAGTCCTTTATTAGAGATGTGTCTGTTGTTCGTGTTTGTTTTTAGTGTCAGGATGGAACCCTTCGCTGCAGCTGGCCCTAGGCTCTGGAACACTCTGCCCCTCCATGTGAGGTCGGCCTAGGGTTTTTTAAATCTACGCTTAAAACACACTTCTTCTCCCTGGCCTTTTAGTCAGAGCGGAGCACGAGTCCTGACTTTTCCCTGTGTTTTTTATATATCTGTTGTAATTTATTGTCTTTTATGATGAATGTAGTAATGTGTTTTTAAGTGATTGTAGTATTTATTACATGTACAGCACTTTGGCCCGACCGAAAATCGCTTTTAAATGTGCTTTATAAATAAACTTTGATTTGATTTGACTTGTCTTTTTCTCTGCAAACAGAATCTACCTACGGGTACAAATAAATAACCTGAACCTGAACCTGAGACTCAGACAGTTTCATCCCGCAGGTCGTCAGACTGTTAAACTCCTGAGCTCTGAGCCGATCAGTTTACCTAATTGTATTTAAATGTTACTTTAAAAAACTGCAAGCTGCACGCTTAAACGTATAAAGTACATTGTTTTTACATTTTATTAATTGTATTTACTATAATGTAATCCAACCCATTCTGTATATGTTATATTGTTGATATGTTTACTGTTGTTGTTCAATTTATTAGTATGTTATTATATTGTTACTCGACTTGCTGCTAATCTGATATTAAAGTTAATGTTTTGGGACATTCAAAAACATCATGTTGGATATTCTAACGTCTTTTTTGATATTTTATAAACACAATTAATCATTTGTATATACGTGTAGTATATATGTCTGTCTTTGGGCAGGTTTAATAAAAAATGAAGACACAGTTTAAAATATTTATATTTGTAGTAATATTTTAAAAAAAATGTCAACAAAAAGTAATGCAAATCAATTATTAAAAAAATATTCAGCAATTTTGAAAATATATTTTAGTAGATAAAAACTGTTTTCTTTATTTTTTTAAACTCTTGTCAAATATATTTGTGTCAATAAAAAAGCCTGTAATTAAATGATATTAATTAGTATTTGTATTTTGCAGCCTCGCTCCTACATGCCTTCAGTTTGATGTCGGTGTGAAGAGTCTCCATTCTTCTAGGTCCTTTGTCCTCAGAGACGCTTTGTCTTCTGACTTTCAGGAAGGAGACGCAGCGATGACCTCCAGCCGACCTCCCTGCTTCCTCTGTGTGTGTGTGTGTGTGTGTGTGTGTGTGTGTGTGTGTGTGTGTGTGTGTGTGTGTGTGTGTGTGTGTGTGTGTGTGTGTGTGTGTGTGTGTGTGTGTGTGTTAATTACATGCAGACTGACGGGAACCTGACTTTCAGTTGTCAGGTCCAGTCAGGTTTCAGCGAATTGTCCTGTAAAAAATGGATCATACGTTTTGATTATTCTTTTATTTTGGTTTGACATGGAGTTGAAAGGATTACATGATTTCATTTATTGTTATTTATTTTACATAATTTTTATTTATTTGATGAACTTTAATTTGTTGTAGCTGTTATTTATTTTAATATTTGATTACATCAGGATCAGAATCAGAATTGGTTATATTTACCAATTGGTGACACATTGGAGGAATGAGCTGTTGCATACGTGTAGTATACGTGTAGTATACGTGTAGTATATGTGTTGTATACGTGTTGTATATGTGTTGCATACGTGTAGTATACGTGTAGTATACGTGTAGTATACGTGTTGTATACGTGTTGTATATGTGTTGCATACGTGTAGTATACGTGTAGTATACGTGTAGTATACGTGTTGTATATGTGTTGCATACGTGTAGCATACGTGTAGTATACGTGTAGTATACGTGTAGTATACGTGTTGTATACGTGTTGCATACGTGTAGTATACGTGTTGTATACGTGTTGTATATGTGTTGTATACGTGTAGTATACGTGTAGTATACGTGTAGTATACGTATTGTATACGTGTTGCATACGTGTAGTATACTTGTTGCATACGTGTAGTATACGTGTAGTATACTTGTTGCATACGTGTAGTATACGTGTTGCATACGTGTAGTATACGTGTAGTATACTTGTTGCATACGTGTAGTATACGTGTAGTATACTTGTTGCATACGTGTAGTATACGTGTAGTATACTTGTTGCATACGTGTAGTATACGTGTAGTATACGTGTAGTATACTTGTTGCATACGTGTAGTATACGTGTAGTATACTTGTTGCATACGTGTAGTATACGTGTAGTATACGTGTAGTATACGTGTAGTATACTTGTTGCATACATGTAGTATACGTGTAGTATACGTGTAGTATACTTGTTGTATACGTGTAGTATACATGTAGTATACGTGTAGTATGTTGTTGCATACGTGTAGTATACGTGTAGTATACAGGTAGTATACGTGTTGCATACTTGTTGCATACGTGTAGTATACGTGTAGTATACAGGTAGTATACGTGTTGTATACGTGTAGTATACATGTAGTATACGTGTAGTATACGTGTAGTATACTTGTTGCATACGTGTAGTATACGTGTAGTATACTTGTTGCATACATGTAGTATACGTGTAGTATGTTGTTGCATACGTGTAGTATACGTGTAGTATACGTGTAGTATACTTGTTGTATACATGTAGTATACGTGTAGTATACGTGTAGTATACTTGTTGTATACGTGTAGTATACATGTAGTATACGTGTAGTATGTTGTTGCATACGTGTAGTATACGTGTAGTATACAGGTAGTATACGTGTTGCATACTTGTTGCATACGTGTAGTATACGTGTAGTATACAGGTAGTATACGTGTTGTATACGTGTAGTATACATGTAGTATACGTGTAGTATACGTGTAGTATACTTGTTGCATACGTGTAGTATACGTGTAGTATACTTGTTGCATACATGTAGTATACGTGTAGTATGTTGTTGCATACGTGTAGTATACGTGTAGTATACGTGTAGTATACGTGTAGTATACTTGTTGTATACATGTAGTATACGTGTAGTATACGTGTAGTATACTTGTTGTATACGTGTAGTATACATGTAGTATACGTGTAGTATGTTGTTGCATACGTGTAGTATACGTGTAGTATACAGGTAGTATACGTGTTGCATACTTGTTGCATATGTGTAGTATACGTGTAGTATACAGGTAGTATACGTGTTGCATACTTGTTGCATACGTGTAGTATATGTGTAGTATACAGGTAGTATACGTGTTGTATACGTGTAGTATACATGTAGTATACGTGTAGTATACGTGTAGTATACTTGTTGCATACGTGTAGTATACGTGTAGTATACGTGTAGTATACGTGTAGTATACAGGTAGTATACGTGTTGTATACGTGTAGTATACATGTAGTATACGTGTAGTATACGTGTAGTATACTTGTTGCATACGTGTAGTATATGTGTAGTATACTTGTTGCATACATGTAGTATACGTGTAGTATGTTGTTGCATACGTGTAGTATACGTGTAGTATACGTGTAGTATACGTGTAGTATACTTGTTGTATACATGTAGTATACGTGTAGTATACGTGTAGTATACTTGTTGTATACGTGTAGTATACATGTAGTATACGTGTAGTATGTTGTTGCATACGTGTAGTATACGTGTAGTATACAGGTAGTATACGTGTTGCATACTTGTTGCATACGTGTAGTATACGTGTAGTATACAGGTAGTATACGTGTTGTATACGTGTAGTATACATGTAGTATACGTGTAGTATACTTGTTGCATACGTGTAGTATACGTGTAGTATACTTGTTGCATACATGTAGTATACGTGTAGTATGTTGTTGCATACGTGTAGTATACGTGTAGTATACGTGTAGTATACGTGTAGTATACTTGTTGTATACATGTAGTATACGTGTAGTATACGTGTAGTATACTTGTTGTATACGTGTAGTATACATGTAGTATACGTGTAGTATGTTGTTGCATACGTGTAGTATACGTGTAGTATACAGGTAGTATACGTGTTGCATACTTGTTGCATACGTGTAGTATACGTGTAGTATACAGGTAGTATACGTGTTGTATACGTGTAGTATACATGTAGTATACGTGTAGTATACGTGTAGTATACTTGTTGCATACGTGTAGTATACGTGTAGTATACTTGTTGCATACATGTAGTATACGTGTAGTATGTTGTTGCATACGTGTAGTATACGTGTAGTATACGTGTAGTATACGTGTAGTATACTTGTTGTATACATGTAGTATACGTGTAGTATACGTGTAGTATACTTGTTGTATACGTGTAGTATACATGTAGTATACGTGTAGTATGTTGTTGCATACGTGTAGTATACGTGTAGTATACAGGTAGTATACGTGTTGTATACGTGTAGTATACATGTAGTATACGTGTAGTATACGTGTAGTATACTTGTTGCATACGTGTAGTATACGTGTAGTATACGTGTAGTATACTTGTTGCATATGTGTAGTATACGTGTTGCATAGAGACACAGAAAGAAGAAGAGCGAAACAAATCAAATACAAACAGGACCGTTATGACAGCTATGTAAAAACGATCTGAAGATATTATAACAATAATATTTACATCTGACAAACACTTTATACTGAATTGAAAGTTGAGAGTTGCTCTAAAGAGGAAGTGCGGAGAAGGGACGTGTGCAGCGCGAGCAGGATGGATGCTGTTCACAGGCATTACTGAGTGCATGGTGTTATCATGGGGGGGTGACAGTCAGCGGGGGTCCCGGGCCTTGCTGTTATATTAAATGTTTATTATAAACAGATGATATCAGAGCTTATTGCACCGAGTCGACTGACGACATGTTGGAGGACACGTTGGTCCTGCTCCTTTAGTTTCAGCCTCATTTGTAACTTCGTCTCCTTCCTTTGAAGCTGCCTTTGAAATGCAGAGAGTGACTGTGATGCAAATCATCAGATAGAGAGGAGGGGGGTTAGAATAGAAGTACTCAGATCTTGTTCTTGAGTAAAAGTAGAAGTACTCAGATCTTGTACTTGAGTAAAAGTAGAAGTACTCAGATCTTATACTTGAGTGCAAGTAGAAGTACTCAGATATTGTACTTGAGTAAAAGTAGAAGTACTCAGATATTGTACTTGAGTAAAAGTAGAAGTACTCAGATCTTGTACTTGAGTGAAAGTAGAAGTACTCAGATCTTGTACTTGAGTAAAAGTAGAAGTATGCAGATCTTGTACTTGAGTAAAAGTAGAAGTACTCATATATTGTACTTGAGTAAAAGTAGAAGTACTCAGATCTTGTACTTGAGTAAAAGTAGAAGTATGGAGATCTTGTACTTGAATAAAAGTAGAAGTACTCAGATCTTGTTCTTGAGTAAAAGTAGAAGTACTCAGATCTTGTACTTGAGTAAAAGTAGAAGTACTCAGATCTTGTACTTGAGTGAAAGTAGAAGTACTCAGATCTTGTACTTGAGTAAAAGTAGAAGTATGCAGATCTTGTACTTGAGTAAAAGTAGAAGTACTCAGATCTTGTACTTGAGTAAAAGTAGAAGTACTCATATCTTGTACTTGAATAAAAGTAGAAGTACTCAGATCTTGTACTTGAGTGAAAGTAGAAGTACTCATATATTGTACTTGAGTAAAAGTAGAAGTACTCAGATCTTGTACTTGAGTAAAAGTAGAAGTATGGAGATCTTGTACTTGAGTAAAAGTAGAAGTACTCAGATCTTGTACTTGAGTAAAAGTAGAAGTACTCATATCTTGTACTTGAGTAAAAGTAGAAGTACTCAGATCTTGTACTTGAGTAAAAGTAGAAATACACAGATCTTGTAATTGAGTAAAAGTAGAAGTACTCAGATCGAGTAAAAGTAGAAATACACAGATCTTGTGCTTGAGTAAAAGTAGAAGTACTCAGATCTTGTACTTGAGTAAAAGTAGAAGTACTCAGATCTTGTACTTGAGTAAAAGGAGAAGTACTCAGATCTTGTACTTGAGTAAAAGTAGAAGTACTCAGATCTTGTACTTGAGTAAAAGGAGAAGTACAAAGATCTTGTACTTGAGTAAAAAGTACCAGAGTGTAGGAATACTCTGTTAAAAGTACTGCATTGAAAATGTTTCTCAAGTAAAAGTGCAAAAGTATTATCCTCAAAATATACTTGCAACATCTTTGTGAATTAGAGGTTTTATGTTTTTTATAAATATTATATTTTCTACAGTTTTTTATTCATATTATATGTATTTATTATTAAAGTATTTGTATCATATTTAAATGTAATATTCTTTCCTATTCTCTATTTTTTGTAGAATATGTTTTTATTGGTTTCCATATTGTATTTGCACCTATATTATATATTATACACTATACAGTATATTTCCAGCTTAATTATTTATGCTTTAAATGTTTATCAATTTGGTGAAAATGCAGCTGATTGAGTGGCTTTGAAGGAACCTGAACCTGATTGATTCCTGGAGTTGTTAAGCATTAAGTGTATACATAAATAAATAAAGTAAAACGTGCAGGTGCCCTATTTACAGTATAAAGTGGAAGAAATATAAAATCCTAGTTTTTCTTCAGATGACAGAAACTAAATGATAACGCATTAGGGAGGATGTGAGGTGAGGAAGAAGAGGAAGAGAGGGAGGGAGATAAGGGTAATAAAAGTGACCATGTGACAGTGGGAGGCTTTAACGTGCAGACACACACACACACACACACACACACACACACACACACACACACACACACACACACACACACACACACACACACACACACACCCTCTCACACACACTCTCACAGGTGGACAGCAGAGATCTTACCTGAGCGCCAGGTGACAGAGTCTGGATCCGCAGCATGCAGAGGCAGAGCCCTCCTCCTCACCTGGAAACATGTACGTGAGTTACCTGCAGCTGGACAAGGACCCCAACATGTACCAGAACCCGGGCCCGAGGCACCCTCTGAGTCTCAGTCCGCAGAGCTTCACCTCCGCCCCGCCGCAGTACTCAGACTTCCCCGGGTACCACCACCACCCGCACCACCACCCGCACCACCACCCGCACCACCCGGGCTTGACCACCGATCAGCAGGCCGGGGGCTCCGGGGGAAACACCGGGGGATGGAGCTCCTCTTACCCGCCTCCCCCGCCTCCATCCCGGGATGAATGGTCGTCTCACTACGCGGCGGCGGTGGCAGGAGGGGGGGCTTCATCCTCCGGGGGATCCGCGGTGGTGGGCCCCTCTCTGGGGTTCAACCCGGCGGATTTCCCCGGGCAGCTGAACGCGTCGGTCGGCCAGATGTCGCCCGGATCCCCGCAGAGGAGGAACCCGTACGACTGGATCCGCCGGAGCTCCGCGCCCACATCCAACCCCAGTAAGAATTATTTAAAACTCACGTCATTAATTTGTTTATCTTATACTGTAGATATAGCATGTTATACTTGCTTTTAATGCATGCACTTTATGCTTAATAACTCCATATAATTCATCAGTTAGGATGCAGGTATTTACTTTCTGCTAAATACTCTAAATAACTCCCTATAATAAACAAATATGCAGCTTAAAAAACCTACTAAGCCACTAAAATAACCATTTAATAAAAAATACTTATTTAAATGAATTTACGTAGCCTAAGTATTTATGGTGCTTTTTACTGTAAACATAGCATGTTATACTTCATTTAATGCATGAAATGAAGTATAACATGCGTTAAGTGCACCTAATGCTTCATAACTCCATATCATTCATAAAGTGGGAATCAGGTATTTACTTTAGCGTTTCTTACTTTATACTGTAAATATTGCACTTATGAACTCCCTATAATTAACCAAGTCTGCAGGTTAAAAAACCCACTAAAATAACTTCAAATAAATACTTATTCAAATGAATTGACTTTCCTGCTGCTTTATACTGTAAATATTGCACGTTTGACTTCATTTAATGCATGCACTTAATGCTAAATATCTTAATAGTTACTGAAATAGGCTTAAATTGATAAAACATGTTCAATATGTGCATAAAACAATAAAAAAAAACCTTCACATTATGTACAAGAAATATAAAACATCAGCTTTTTACGCCGTCTTATTTTACATTCTTCCGACATCTTATCACATTTATGATTGTGTACTTCAAAGTGCTATCACAATGCAGCAAACATGAGATATCTGATATTGTTTTGTAAATATTTCGGATTTATAAAATAGTTTTTAATTGTTATTTATTTTGATTAATTTCAGTAAAAACTGTGATATTTGAAACATGTTTTAGCGTGCCGCTTCTCCTGTAAAGCAAACAGAGCGATTTAACACATTATTTAAAGAGGGGTCAGAGGGATTATTCTTAATCCTATTTGAGGTTATAAAAAACCCTGCTTTTCTCCATTTTACATTTAAATCATTAATATAATTGTATCGTATCTTATAGGCCTAACTAAAGTTGTATTTATAATTGTGCTTATTTGTTCCTCATCAGTTAGAAATGATTTAATACCATTAATATTAATAATAAAAATGATGTTAAAAATAAAAATAATAATAAATAATATACATGATTTTGGTGTATTAATAGTTATAATTTATATTATAAATATAATACAAAATATATATATTCACTTTTCTTATCTAGTGTTTTATAGAAAAAAATGCCTATAAAATAATAAAATTAATGAAACAATACAGAATAAAATACAAACAGCCAATAAGTAAAATTACAAAAAAAAATACATGTTTAAAACCCGGACTTCCCCTCCCTTCACTCAACATGCAGCTGGGAATTTAAGCCATTAGGACCGTCGTGTTTTTTAAAATCGCTAATATAACGCGTAGATCCGACGGGGTGTGGAGCTTCCCCACGGCCCTCCGGATCAAAGAGGCCGCTGTGATGCTAATGAAGCCCCGCTGAAAGGAGGGAGGATCCGGGCTGAGGCGCTTTGTCCTCCGCTGTCTCTGGGCGGAGAAGACACGGAGGAACAAGACTGTCCGCACTTTGAAGTGTGAAGTGTGACTGTGTGTGTGAGAGAGAGTGTGTGTGTGTGTGTGTGTGTGTGTGTGTGTGTGTGTGTGTGTGTGTGTGTGTGTGTGTGTGTGTGTGTGTGTGTGAGAGAGAGAGAGAGAGAGAGAGAGTGTGTGTGTGTATGTGTGTGTGTGTGTGTGTGTGTGTGTGTGTGTGTGTGTGTGTGTGTGTGTGTGTGTGTGTGTGTGAGAGAGTGTGTGTGTCTGGGTTTGTGTGTGTGTGTGTGTGTGTGTGTGTGTGTGTCTGGGTTTGTGTGTGTGTGTGTGTGTGTGTGTGTGTGTGTGTGTGTGTGTGTGTGTGTGTGAGTGTGTGTGTGTGTGTGTGTGTGTGAGAGAGTGTGTGTCTGGGTGTGTGTGTTCTCAGATTATACGTGAAAGTAAATAATATTACCACAGACATTATCCCCCTAATTTTTTTGGTATTACTTTATTTATTTTGGTAAAGATAATACAAATATAGAAATAAAAATGAAAATATTGTAAGCGTCTTTAGGAGTTCAATTATATATAATAATGTGTGTGTGTGTGTGTGTGTGTGTGTGTGTGTGTGTGTATGTGTGTGTCTGTGTGTGTGTGTGTGTGTGTGTGTGTGTGTGTGTGTGTGTGTTTGTTTGTGTGTGTGTGTGTGTGTGTGTGTGTCTGTGTGTGTGTCTGTGTGTGTGTGTCTGTGTGTGTGTCTGTGTGTGTGTGTTTGAAGTAAAGAAATAAAGAACAAATGAATACGTTGAAATACATTAAAAGACAGTCTTTAAAAAGGAATAAACCTGTTTGCATTAATCCAATAAACATCGTGTGTGAGAGAGAAGCTCCCTCTATACTGTTTTATCACTAATTGACTTCCATTAGCCTTTCACTCTTTTACTTCCGTATCATATAACAGATCTTTAAATGCTTTTATGGCTTAAAAGTTGGTCAATTGAGTGTTAAACATATTGTAAATTCAGCACGTACTATCTATGGAGTCTGGAGCGACTTCCTGGAAACTAATGATGTGTTGTGATAAATCTGAGGTGTTGAGATTAACAGGAAAGGAATCATTTTCACCAACTTTTATTTTTTTATTTGTAGTTGAACTTCCTCAGTTCTCTAAAGGTAATCAAGTTTCTGTCTTCAGTTGAGATTTCAGGGATTTTAAAGGTCCCCCTATTATTCAAAAAAATGTTTATTACATTTTACAAGTATATCCTTCCAAGTATAGATGAGAGTAACACATGCGTCACTTCCGGGCGAAAATGACGGCCCCGCCCACTTTTGCCCGCTGTCATTTGAATTGCGGTCAATACAAATTCTGAAGCTTTTGCCAATCCAATCAGAAAACCGTGGATTTGTGGATCTTCAAAGAGCCCGATTACGATGGCCAGACAGGCAAGCAATTACATTAAATCATTGGAAACCGACGATCGGGCTCGATATATGGTTAAATTAAAATCAGTAGGCGAGGCTGTCATTTCTGCAGCTGTTACTCTCATGAGCGAGGCGGAAAGTAATAATGTTATCACGCCAAAAAGCTGCTGTGTCGTTTATTGCACCTCAAACATTAAAACAAATCCAGAGTTACGTGTTTCTGTACTTCCTCTAAGAACAAAGGATCTCTGTGCCTTCAGGCTTGATCGCCGTTCAAATGACAGCGTTGGTTTCCCCAAAAGTTTGCGGGGCTGTAAAGTGACGTAGATGTTTCTCTCATCCATGGACATCGATAGCCTACTGCTTTATATAACCATATATCGAAAGGGGCGGAGCCGTCATTTTTGCCCGGAAGTGACGCATGTGTTACTCTCAACTATGGAGAAATAACGGTAAAAAACGTAAAAATAAATAAATGTATACACGTATAAATACATACGTTTTTATAAATGGAAAATAACTGAAAATGTATTCGTATGGTTTTATTTATTTGGCACTTCTCGTCCTCCGTAGTGAAAGGGTCTTAGTGAGGAATCAGGGCTGTGTTAGCTTAGCTTAGCATAAAGACTGGCAGTGGGGGGAAGTGTTAGCCTGGCTCTTGCTTTGAATAATGAGTAACGATACTTGAGTGCAGAGTGAACGCTGAAGAGCTTCTGATTTACGCTCCTTCATTAGCGTCAGCTCTCTATCAGACTGTTGGTTTTCACTTTCACAAATGAAGCAGAACGTTCGGACAGATGTTCCCAAACCCCCCCGCTGACCAATTACTGGACAGACAGACAGTGTGTGTGTGAGTGTGTGTGTGTGTGTGTGTGTGTGTGTGTGTGTGTGTGTGTGTGTGTGTGTGTGTGTGTGTGTGTGTGTGTGTGTGTGTGTGTGTGTGTGTGTGTGTGTGTGTGTGTGTGTGTGTGTGTGTGTGTGTGTGTAAAGAAGAACCTGGTGTTTGTTTAGAGTTAATACTGAATCAGAGCGTGTTAAAGACAGCTGAAGGCCTTTTAATTTACCTTAACACAGTAGCCTATGCTGCAACGCAAAAAGACACTTTGTACTTTCAATACATTTCATTGGACAATTTCTACATTTATTTTAAGAACTTTGATTACATTTTACTGCACAATTAGTACTTTTACTTTCAGTACTTTTAATACATTTTACTACTCCTATTGTTACTACTTTAAATACTACACTTTTCAGCAGTCAGCTCTTTTATTTAAAGTACTATACCTACTTCTTACTGTTACTTTACATTATTTGAATACATTTCTACTGGACAATTAATACTTTAAGTACCTTCATTTTACTGTAAGAATAAGACAAATTACGTTTCGTCATTTATATTAAAACTGTAGTGAGTTTTAGTCTGCAGCTTGACCTCCTGATGGAGTTGAGTTTTAAAACACACGAACACTGAGTCCATTTAAATTAAACAAAAAGCAGATAACGGTGAGTTTATGCAAATCAATCCAAGGCAGGTTTCCTATTTGAATAAAGGAGTCATGGTGAAAACTCACATTATGCTGCAGCCTGACGTCAGTTTATACGAGAGTGTTTTATAACATATAATATAAAATACTACAGCTCCGTACGCTTCATTGAGCTTTAACACGCTAACGGCTGGTGTGATTTCATGTCAATGAAGTGGAAACATTCAATTAACTGATTCAATGGTTTGAGTGTTTTTAAAACTAGGCTATATGAGGTAAACATGTTATCCTTGTACATGTGAAATGGTAGAGCTCAAACACGTATATTTAGTAATCATTAAGTCTGGATTATACGGATATGGACTACAAGTTACACCCTATTGCTAGACAATGTAAACATTAAACAATATTCTTACACTTATTCCATAATGCAAGTTGTAAGCTGTTCATTTCCAGAGTTTTTTCCAACTCTGATTTGCATTAAAACAATTATAAAAATGGAGCATAACATAAGCTGCTAACGTTAGCAGGCCTGGCTAACTTGCTTGTAATTTGGCTTTACCTTAAAATGTTTGTATATTATTAGCTAACCACATTTGACTGGTGGGTAACACTACAGATTAGAACCAGAAACAACCTCTTTGGTTCTGGATGCTACTAAATGCTACGTCATGCTAATGCTAGTGAACATTAAACTGGTTTTTCCTTAATCCTGCCAACCCAAGAATACGCTAATGTGAGGCTAACGTTAGCAGCTGTGTCCTGCTCGTTTAACGTGTGACTGTGAAAATTGTTAAAAACCTACTAAGAAATAATTTGATTCTAAAATAAGCTATTATTGTTAGCAGACATGGCTAACAAGCTTAAACAGTAGCAACGTAGCATGACCTTCATAACCACTGTCTGGTTCTGGATGCTATTAAATGCTATGTCATGCATTAGATAACGATATAGTAGTTTTTCCTTAATCCTGCTGACACACAAATACGCTAATATGATGCTAACGTTAGCAGCTTTGTCCCACAATGTGACTGTGCTCCACATTTTTAAGAATTTAGAGGATTGCGTAAACGTTTTAGCTTTTTCAAAACAGAGGACAAAGTAAATTGTTAAATACATTTTAAGCATTAATGTTCTTAAATACGTGGCTATTGTTGGCAAACCCGGCTAACTAGCTTCAACAGTAGCAACGTAGCATTACCGTAAACTCAAAACATTTGCATGTTATTAGCGTTATTATTTTGTGGTTACGCTACAGATTAAAACCTGGGAACAACCACTGTTTGGTTCTGGATGCTACTAAATGCTATGTCATGCTAATGCTAGTTAACAATCATTGTTACTTAATCGTGCTGAGACACAAACAAACCAAGACATAGAAACCTTCATAAACTTTTAGACGTAGAGAAGAAGACTGATACCCCTTCAGTGTGAAATCAATGCAAGGGGCATTTCGACAACAGTTCCTTTGCTGACCAGGTTATGTTTCTGTGTTTTTCAGACGGGAAGACGCGGACTAAAGACAAGTACCGGGTGGTTTACACCGACCACCAGCGTCTGGAGCTGGAGAAAGAGTTTCACTACAGCAAATACATCACCATCAGGAGGAAGTCGGAGCTGGCCACAACGCTCGGCCTCTCAGAGAGACAGGTACGGAAAAACACTGACAAAAATTGGGTGAAACATTACATTCATAGGTTCTTGCATAAAGCATAACGTCCATGTTTGAGATTCAAAGTGGTGACGAAGAACTGGGAAGGATTTCTTTAACTAAATGTTTCTTATTGTAAACAAATCCCAGTAAAATGCTTCAACCAACAACATGCCCATTGGTTCATAGTGAAGCCCCTCGTAAATTCAGTTTTAAAAGTACATTTCTGAAACAGCTGGAATTAGTGCAATTGATCACTTGTTTGGGACTACTTTTATGGGCGGATTAATCCAATATTTGCGCTGTAATGAGTATGTGTAGCAGCAGGACAGCTCGACAACTGTTGGATGGATTGTCATGAAATTTGGTACACCCATTCTTGTTCCCAACAGGATGACGTGTATTACGTTTGGTGACCCTCTGACTTTTCATCAGGTCAACACTCAAAGAACACAGACTTTTATCATGGGTTATTCTTTGGCCCTTGCTAAACGCTCCCACCAAGTTTCATGAAAAAGTCTAGTTTTTCACCAGTCCTGCCAACCAACAACAACAACACAAAAACAATCAAACTAAAAGTCCTATCTTGCTATGTTTAACGAGAAATGTAAAATAATGCGTGGATCCGATTTCTTCAACCATGCTGAGTCAAGTTACATGAAAACTGGACGTGTAGTTTTTCCGTTATACTGCTGACAAACAAACCAAACTGGAACCATTGCTTTCTTGGCAGTGGAAATAAATGTGGTGCTTTAATATGATGTTTACATGTCATGCAGATATATTATTTATTACTGATGCATTTCAAGTAGTTTTTCACAAACAAAGAATTAGCTTTGGTTAATTGGTGCACCTCAGTGAAAACATATATGACTCGGGGACAGTTTCATCCCACAGGCCATAAGACTGTTAAACACCTGAACTAAGAACATCCATAACATTCATCTGTTTGAAACTTACAAATGATGTATCACTTGTACACACTCTTATGGCACTACTTATATTCTATGTTATTTTATTTACTTGGACTATTTGATCTGTTTCATTGTGTTGATCTGTTGGAGGAGCCTGTGTCCTCAGATTTCATCGACATAACTACACTGCAGCTGTGACAATAAAAGCCTTGAATCTTGAAAAATGTATTTAAAAAAAAATGTCTTCAGATTACATTGCAAAAATAAAAACACCTTTTCTTTTGTGGCTCCAGGTGAAGATCTGGTTCCAGAACCGCCGGGCTAAAGAGCGTAAAATCACCAAGAAGAAGCTCCAGCAGCCGGCCTCCTCTTCCTCCACCACGCCTCCAGCCAATGGGAGCGGTGGTGTTCTCCATGGAAACGGCGGAAACAGCGTCTCCATGGTGACGAGCAGCAGTGGTAGCAACGGGCTGGTGTCGCCCTCCTCGCTGGCTCTGAATATCAAAGAGGAATACTGAGGAAACCTTTTAGTGGACGCTCACATCGGGGACCTGGACTGAGACACTCTCCCCAAAGAACTGAGGAACGTTTTGCACCCCGTCCTGCCTCCTGCCATGTTTTTTTCTTTCTCCGCCCTTCTTCGTAAAGCCAAAGCTCCTTTAAAAGTTTGAGAAAGCAACTCCTTCTACCATCTGACTGTTGCAGATAGTTTGTAAAAGTGATCAGATGCTTGCTGGGATTTCAGCCCGTTTAAAAGACGTTTGGTTGCACATCAACAGCTAAATGCAAAAAGACTCTTCTGCAACAGGAAACAAGTTGAAATAGATGCCGAATTTCCCCAAGATGTCGAATATTTCCATTTGATGGAATGAAGCAGCCATAAAAAAAACTCAGGGATTGAAAAGCCTTTTTGCACCAACTTAACCAAAGAAGAAACTAACTGCACTGCAAAGTCAGATAGCTCCTCCTGTGCCTTTGACACCACACAAATAATGTCTCGTTTAAATTCCTCGTATGAAGTCTTGAGGAATGCTTTTGCACCTCGTTGGTCTAAAAATGTAACTTGTCTTTATCTGTCTCTGCCATTGTTCTGCATGGAAAGAAAACCTTTATACTTTATCATCGCAATCAGATACAAAAGGGGAAAACTCAACCAAACAACTTGAATGGTTTTTGCCACATATAGACTATCAGCGTCGGCCATTTGTTCTCTGATAATTTGCCGCTCGATGTCAACATAATTAGCTTCAATGAAGAGCTGCATGCAGAATATATATGACACTGTTAGACAGTGTGGGACATATGTTTGTTTTTAACTAGAAAGCTACTTAAAAAAAAGAGGATTTTCAGGGTAAATCACGTTTTCAGGTGTTTGTTGTGTCTTGATGATGCATTTAAAGAAAAGTTGTGTGTTGCTTTTAAATGATGTTTTCTCCACCTGAAAGGACGCAGAGTTAAACTCCAGTGACAGTGTTTATGGTCCTGTGAAGAACATGTGAGCAGGGACAGTTAACCTCCTGAATGTTACTGGACATAGAAACGTATAATACAGGGTTTGGTTCTGCCTTTAATTATTAACACTGGAAGCATTTACAAAAATAACTGTAGTCAGAAAATATGAAATATAGTCATTTGCATTCGCTCAGTAGGAATATCTTATTTCCAGAAAAAGGGCATCTGTGCGTCTTAACATATATATCAAGTCATTACAAACGTGAGGTGCTTGTACTTAACCACTTCTGTTTTACTTCAATCAATACTTGTATTCCATATTTCTTATACATATGGCGCTTTCACACCGGAGTACTTTTCCCATTTAGTTCCATTAGTGCCTGGAATTTTGCGTTCACACCAAAAAGAGAACTTAGTTCAGAGAACTTTCACCCCCATGTTTAGTGCCTGCTAGAGAGGTGGTACTATCCTGGGGACAAAAAAGTACCAATTTGGAATGGCTGGGTGAATTGCAAAACACGCCCCGTAAAACTCTGAAAAGTCTTTTGAAGCCGCCATTGTATTAGCTGGCATTAGCATTATTAGCATTAGCGTTCTGGCGATTTACTCGGAAGGCTTCAGTAGAAGCTGATGGGAGTCCCAGCAGCTTCTACTGAAGCCAGTCCCCAACTCCGGGGACTTCCGGCCGGGGACTCCGGGTGGCAGTATACGCCGTGAAGTTGTTTTGCCTGCCAGTAAACCCAAAGCAGAAGAAGTGACGTCAGCGGCTTCATTTGCGTAATCTTCCCTCAGGGACTTATTCAGGTGTGAACCTGATCGGCTCTTAGTTCCATGGGGGAACTAAGTGCTGGGAACTAAGTGCTGGGAACTAAGTGCTGGGAACTAAAGCCCCGGACCCACCAAGCCGATTTTGGCCGTCGATGGGTGTCAGGCCGACGATGAGCGTCCTGTCGCCCTACTCAGATTGGTGTGTCCCGCACCGTCGTGTCTTTTCGGCCGTGCCGACACCTTTTTGGCCGAAAACCTACCGATTCGACATGGTAGGCAATCGGCCAAAGGATGTCGGTCAAATACATCACTCTGATTGGCTGTTCAGCTAGCGAATCAGTGCATGAGAAGCAAAACGGAACTGAGGGACGCAAATAAACTATGAAGAAGGCAAATCTGATATTTCATTGAACTCCAGCTCTCGACTCAGGTTGGGGAAAGCCCCGTGAGCTTCTCGCTGCAGAGTGGAAATGGAACACGCTATTTGTTGTTTGTTTATATCACGCAGTCTGTTCTTCTTCTCTCGGTTATCACGCAGTCTGTCTTCAGGTTCCTCTTTTGAATGACGAATACAAACTACCGCCGCCTGCTGGTAAGGAGAGTTATTGCCACTCACGCATGCGCAGTTCGTACGTGCTACTTGGCCGTCGGCTGAATTCTTTGCGGTGTGTTCCAGTGCGACTGTTGGCCAAGAAGCAGAGACGCCAGGTGACACAACAGTCGGGTCCGTCTGTGTGAGTTATTTGGTGTCAGCTTGGTGCGTCCCTACCTTTAGTACGGCAAAATACTTGGTGTGAAAGCGGCTATACTGTTCGTTAGTAAGGTTCTAAATGCATGAGATTCAGGGGAGTATTCTAAAAGTATGCTATAAGTAATTTAACTGCAGGAAACAATCTTATTATTTCTTCCACCGCTGGCAAATTCTCCTGAAGTTGGTTTGTTTTCTTTTATGTGCCACAATGTGTGTAAATGATTGTGAGCCCATCAGATTTGTATATTCTTAATGTAATTTTTCTACATTTTAAGCGGGTTTAACTTGATGAATGTGAGGTAAAGTGAAAACATGTTGGATACAACTTATATATGAAGTCATGGACCCACATTTTATTTACAAACCAAAAGCTGTTTTAATAATAATAAGTTTACAGGATAACTGAATGTAACACTATAACAGAGCAACAACGGTGACTTAATTTAACGTATTAAAAGACAAACAGCATTTTTCCATCGTGTCTGATTTCTTCTAAAAAAATGTGTGGGGGTGGGTTTATGTTTTACACATACGGAAAATAATAATGGCCACATGTAAAACATTTTATTGGGATCTGACCAAAAGTGCTTTTTATTTTTAGTTGAGTATTTTTAGAAAAATTCTGAATTTTGAGAAGGAAGTCGGAATTTATAGAAAAAAAGTGAGAATATTTTGAAACTTTTTTTTTTTTTTAAAAGTTAGTATTTTTTGAAAATATTCTAGTTAGTGCCTGTCAGAAGTCAGAACTTTAAATACAATTCAGAACTTCTTGAACATTTAGAAATGTCAGGAAAAGTTGTTGTTTTTTGATGAATAACGTTTTTTTATTTTTTAAGTTCAACAAACTTGTAATGAATAAAACAAACACAATTTCTTTGGATACAATGTACAATATGTTACTTTTCCACATGAAAGTGTACAACAAGCAACCTAAATAATAGAGAAAGTCATAAAGAGGAGAATACACACACACACACACACACACACACACACACACACACACACACACACACACACACACACACACACACACACACACACACACACACACACACACACACACACACACACACACACACACACACACACACACACACACACACACACACACACACACACACTACATGATGAAGCAGTTGAGGTGTGGTGACCAAAGGGCGAAGAGGAACCGTGGGCAAACAGAGCGCAGGATACTGCTATCTGCTTTATGTGTGTGTGTGTGTGTGTGTGTGTGTGTGTGTGTGTGTGTGTGTGTGTGTGTGTGTGTGTGTGTGTGTGTGTGTGTGTGTGTGTGTGTGTGTGTGTGTGTGTGTGTGTGTGTGTGTGTGTATGTGTGTCCTCACTCAGACCTTTGTCCTTCTGGGCCCACTACGCCTCCAACAACAGTCCAATCTCAACACTAGATAGAGACTATCAGCAGTGTGTGTGTGTGTGTGTGTGTGTGTGTGTGTGTGTGTGTGTGTGTGTGTGTGTGTGTGTGTGTGTGTGTGTGTGTGTGTGTGTTGGTTGATTGTGAGTATACAGCCATTTTGAACTTGAGGCATTAACTAAAGACCTAAACTGGTAACACAACATCATCCAATAACGAAACTCCATAAAAAGTGAAAAAGCAGTTTTAGTTTTATCCACTTTTGTCTTTTCAAAATGAGATTATGCACAACATTTGGAAGCATTTACAAAAACAAAAACCATAGTTGGAAAGAATACGTTACATACAAATACAACGAGACTAGATCCGGATATTTAAATGGTTTTATTTTCAGTTTTTAGTTGATTGAACGTTCACGTTTGAGCCAGCTTTAGTTGAATGACGGCTAAGAGGACGAGAGGAAACCAAAACAGGCGGGAAGAGAAGGTTTGTCCTCTTGGATTGAAGACAGTTTATCAGACCGTCTCTTCTTGCCAGGGCCTGTTTTGAACCACGGAGTAAGACTTTAACGAAGTATGTTTTTGTTAAAGTCATATTTTAGTTGACCTTTCTCCACAGATTACACGAGACTCGACCGTCAAAGCTGGAGTAAGAGGTTTTGGAAAAGATGCAGTGAGATTGAACGTAATATTTAGAGGGTTGTTTCTGCCCTCGTCCAATGGGGTCAACTTTTAGGTTTGACCTGTTTTACCCTTAACCTTAGAGTTCACCTGAGTCACAGGAAGTTTAAATAATACAAGAGGAGCGTCACTTAATGAAGTTCAGTCCAGGTAGTAGACACTCCCAAACCCACTTCATTCGCTCTGATAAGCTGCAATATGTGGCATCGAGATTGATGGCAGTGTGCCTGAAACCATAAAAGATAAATCAAACACCTTAGAGCTATCGGTGTAAAGGGTCACATGTTCACACTCTTATTTATATCATATTAATCTCAAACTCTGACCTTGGATCATTTACATTCAAACTGAAAGTAAGACTTTACTTAAAGGGGACCTATCATGCAAAATGCACTTTGTGATGTCTTTTATACATAAAGATGTGTCCCCGGTGTGTCAGGGAACTCACGCAGCGTCAGAAAATAAAACCCTCTCTTTTCCTCCGTACCCAAATCTCTAAAAACAGGGAACAACGAGCGGATACAGATTTGCTGCCAATCTGACGTCAAATCGGCAGCGGACCCACTGAAAGTTGCTATCAGAAACAATGCCTGACGTGTTTTGGACATAATCTCGTCTTTGTTTACATTAGCATTGCTAACACTCAGAGCTAACCTGTGTTTAAACATGTGTTTAAAAAGCAGGAAATAAAAAGGAACCTACCTTGGGATAAACCCGTAAGAGAAAAAGCATTTGAGCTCCATACTGTTTCAGAAATAATCCTTGATGTGGTTTAGAACAGGATGGCGTTTTATCACAGCAGAATTTAACTTTATCTCCGGTAGAATTCTGATCAGGCTTTAGCTCCGCCTCCTCCTCTTTTTTTTTTTTTTTCAAGCTAAGGACCCAAAATCTGCGTTTCTCTAACAGGGCTGTAATAGAGGGGTTTGAGCAGTATGAGGCGTGGCTACAATGATATGTTTGGTATTTTAAGCAAAACACTTCACAGACATGTTTTGTATAGGTATGGCCCTACAATATATGTTTCCAATATAGCATGATAGGTCCACTTTAAGAAATAATCTGAGTTTCTCGTTTTAAAAATTACATTATGTCACTTGTTAGACTGTTCCACTTGGTATGACAATATTAACGCTACTTCAAGGAGGCGTATATGTTGTACTTATAAAGAGAAGGGGAGTTGTTGGTGTAAAGCCATTGTTTTGATGGCCCATGTGTACGGAGGCTGACAGGTAGAAACGTGCTGCAGCTTCAGAAAGAATGCAGATATAAAAACCCAAATGTTCCACATAAAGAAACATCTCCAGCAACACATGCAGCATTTAGAGGACATTCAGCAACTTGAGGAGACATGCGCTGCGTTTACTAAAAGCTGCAGAAACCAAACGCTGAAGAAGCTCAAACACAACGGAGAGCAGGGGACACTAAAGAGTGACGCACACAGCTGGAGACCAGGGGACACTAAAGAAGGACGCACACAGCTGGGAGACCAGGGGACACTAAAGAGTGACGCACACAGCTGGGAGACCAGGGGACACTAAAGAGTGACGCACACAGCTGGGAGACCATAGAACACTAAAGACCGATGCACACAGCTGGGAGACCAGGGGACACTAAAGAGTGACGCACACAGCTGGGAGACCATAGAACACTAAAGACCGATTTACACAGCTGGGAGACCATGGGACACTAAAGAGTGACGCACACAGCTGGGAGACCAGGGGACACTAAAGAGTGACGCACACAGCTGGGAGACCAGGGGACACTAAAGAGTGACGCACACAGCTGGCAGACCATGAGACACTAAAGACTGACGCACACAGCTGGGAGACCAGGGGACACTAAAGAGTGACGCACACAGCTGTGGACCAGGGGACACTAAAGAGCGATGCACACAGCTGGGAGACCAGGGTACACTAAAGAGTGACGCACAGCTGGGAGACCAGGGGACACTAAAGAGTGACGCACACAGCTGGGAGACCAGGGTACACTAAAGAGTGACGCACACAGCTGGGAGACCAGGGGACACTAAAGAGTGACGCACACAGCTGGAGACCAGGGGACACTAAGGAGTGACGCACACAGCTGGGAGACCAGGGGACACTAAAGAGTGACGCACACAGCTGGGAGACCAGGGGACACTAAGGAGTGACGCACACAGCTGGCAGACCATGAGACACTAAAGACTGACGCACACAGCTGGGAGACCAGGGGACACTAAAGAGTGACGCACACAGCTGTGGACCAGGGGACACTAAAGAGCGATGCACACAGCTGGGAGACCAGGGTACACTAAAGAGTGACACACACAGCTGGGAGACCAGGGGACACTAAAGAGTGACGCACAGCTGGGAGACCAGGGGACACTAAAGAGTGACGCACACAGCTGGGAGACCAGGGTACACTAAAGAGTGACGCACACAGCTGGGAGACCAGGGGACACTAAAGAGTGACACACACAGCTGGGAGACCAGGGGACACTAAAGAGTGACGAACACAGCTGGAGACCAGGGGACACTAAGGAGTGACGCACACAGCTGTAGACCAGGGGACACTAAAGAGTGACGCACACAGCTGAAGACCAGGGGACACTAAGGAGTGACGCACACAGCTGGAGACCAGGGGACACTAAAGAGTGACGCACACAGCTGTAGACCAGGGGACACTAAGGAATGACGCACACAGCTGTAGACCAGGGGACACTAAAGAGTGACGCACACAGCTGGAGACCAGGGGACACTAAGGAGTGACGCACACAGCTGGAGACCAGGGGACACTAAGGAGTGACGCACACAGCTGGAGACCAGGGGACACTAAAGAGTGACGCACACAGCTGTAGACCAGGGGACGCTAAATAGTGACGCACACAGCTGTTTCATTATACTAACGTTGCTCATTTCATGCTAATGTTCTACTTCTCTGCTAACGTAATGCTTTTAAAATGTTTTTTGTTATTAGTTTTTTTAGTTTTAAAATAACAATAGCTAAGCTAGCATTCGACAGCTCAGACTCCATGTACATTTTTCCCATTTCTCTTCCGTCATTTTTTCCACCGTCTGCTTTGATATGATGGGAAGTCATCCCCGAAATGTAATCTTTTTTAACCAGATAGCTCAACATTTTTAATTAGAAATGTCACCACCTAACATCTGCTTCATAGCGTGCGTAGAAACCTCAAAACCAAGCTCTGCATTGGCTGAGATGAGTTTAAACACAGTCTGCCCTCATGCTGTCTAAGTGTTCAGGCATAATACAACACGGACTAAATAACAGTGAAAACACACCTTTTGAAAGTGGAAATACACATTTATATTTCAAAAGAAGGAAAAAGACAGGATCCACGTTGTGAGTAGCAACGGCCGTGTCCGTGTCTCATTTTTGGGTAAACAAACGTAATGAGAGCCGCTCGGCCTCTTCAGAGCCATAAAGTTTATTGGGGGGGGGGGGGGCAGTAAAAGAGGTTTCTTCACCACAGAGACGCAGACATGTTTGTTGAGGAGGCGTGATGAGCTCTGATAGGACTCACCTCCAGAAACACACATTTAGTTTGATAAGGTTAAAGCAAGAGTGAAAACTGCAGTCCGTACAGAAGACAACAGCAACGGGTCTGACGCGTTATTAAAGTACTTTCATCCAGTTTCAAAAACTTCTTAGATCATGGTTCCTTTTCAACTCTATATGACATTAGGATTAAAATACATTTTGAATAATCAGTTTTTCACAATAAGGGACGTAGAGCGAAGAGGCGGCCATTGTTTGTTTTTTCTTCAATGCTCTGCACAAATAATAAAACATGAAATAATTCATATTTCTACCTTTTTTGGAATTAATTCTTTTTTGTAACCATTTCTTTAATTTGATTTTCCTCCCAAATAATAAAAACGTCTAATGATTTATGTTTTTTTTTTTAACTTGGATGCAGTGTGGATGCAAGCACTAGGAAAATTAATGAGATGGTTGACCCAAGCAAACCCGACGAAAAACACTGACATCAATTGTGATGACGGCATTTCTGCTTCGTGGAAATGAGGAACGACTTCCTCGCCTCTTATCTCCGGGTCAGATGTTCAGCCGGCAGAAAACAACGGCAAGCAGAAAGTGCATCTAAAACTAAATCTAACTATAAGTTCTTATAACTTTAACTTTTACACACACACACACACACACACACACACACACACACACACACACACACACACACACACACACACACACACACACACACACACACACACACACACACACACACACACACACACACACACACACACACACACACGTCACGATGGTGGCCATTTCAGGGCACATTTCTTCTCCAAAACAAAATGGTGGACGTCCTTCATCTGCAGTTACGACTTTACAAAAATAAACTCGGTGCTGCGTTAGACTTAAAGACAAAATAATAATCAAAACAGCGCGCGGGCAGAAAATCAAACACGGTGACATTTAACGCGTCCTTTTTCTTGCATTAAAATTCTCTTTAATTGTTGCCGATCAAACGCGTTCACGGAATCATCTCTCGTCAAATATTTCGAGCAAATTGAAGGAAAGACAGCAGACTCGCCTCTCGCCGGCGTCCATAAACTGTGAGAATCGTCTCGCGCTGCAGACTTATACAGCCGAGCGTTTATGGGCCATTTTACCATAAACTTTCATTTACAATAGACTTACAGCCCCTAATACGCCCCTGTATTGGCCACATTGATTGTGGATAAACAGAGGAGTTGTAAAGGAGCAGTGCAGGAACGGTAGTCGCTGTAAAGAGGAGATAATACTGAAGACTACCGGTATTCCCCCGAAAACATGAGCACGGAGAGCGGGAGGAGAGCTGCTGAATGAAGGCATGACAAACACACTGTGAGGAAAATTAAATTAAATAATAAGTGAATTTAATATTATATAATTTAATATAACATAATTTAATATAACAAAATATAATTTAATATAATTTAATTTAATTGAATATCATATATTTGTATATGACATAATATAATGTAATTTAATATAACATAATATAATAAGATGTAATATAACATAATATAATTGTCTATAATATAATGTAATATAACATAAAATAATATAGTGTAATTTAATACAATTAATTAAAACATCACGTAATTTAATATCATGTAATATAATGTAAAAAAATATAATATAAAATGCTGTGTTTTTATTTTGTTTTGTCTGTAAAAAAATAAGTCATTTTTACAGCGGTGGTGATTACTGTCTATCAGTCAGACAGATCATATACAGCCCCATTAACCTACATCACACACACACACACTACATGTTACTTGTAAGTCACTTTTATCCAAAGCAACTTCCATACTCAATACCGTGGACAATCCCCACAGGAGCAATTTGGGGTTAAGAGTCTCAGGGACACAACGACATGCTGACTGCAGTGGGGTTTGAACCTGTGTCCCCCTGATCCCAACACCAATGCACTAACCCACTGTGCCACAGCCTCGCCACACACACACACACACACACACACACACACACACACACACACACACACACACACACACACACACACACACACACACACACACACACACACACACACACACACACACACACACACACACACACACACACACACACACACACACACACACACACACACACACACACACACACACACACACACACACACACACACACACACACACACACACACACACACACACACACTAAATGATGAAGCCGTTGATATAGTGTGTTAGTGCATGTAAACGGTCTGCAGGGGCTAACATCCCTGTGTTCCCTCCAGAGGAAGTAATGTGGAGATTATCCTGCAGCTGAACTAAACGTGAAAGTATCATAAACGTTTGATTTCTACAGAGATTATTTTCTGCAATAATCCAAAATCACACGGCGAAATTGATTTGATTGGACTTCAATGTCATAATTGGGAAAACAGGGGCAAAGTAAAGATTATAAAAACAACAAACATAAAGGAATAAGTCTCTTTGTGAAGTCTTGGTTATTTCATATTTTCACCCCGTCATGTCGTTCATGGCTCAGACAGGTCATGGACTCGAGATGTCGAAACTTAAGAAATCTGAGAAAAACATACGGATTGGCTGCTTGGAAAATAAATGGATAACAAAAAATAAATTACATTTTATAAAAACATCTAATCATAATAGTGAAGCATTATGATTATTTAGACAATAATTCAAAAATAAACACAATAATAATAATACTTTCTGCAGCTCTGACCTGCTTTTACCTTCAGTTTACAAGAGCCGATTCAAGTGCAGGTGTGTGTGGTGTGTGTGTGTGTGTGTGTGTGGTGTGTGTGTGTGTGTGTGTGTGTGTGTGTGTGTGTGTGTGTGTATGTGTGTGTGTGTGTGTGTGTGAGCCTTACCTTTCCCCCTCATTAACCTTCGTCCCAGTGATAATGTTGGAAGTTTCGAGACGACCGAATCCTGATTCCTCTCCAAGTTCATGTTTGTCTTCTCCTTCTCCTTGTTGTGTAGAATAACAAAAGACAGAGAGGAAATGTATATCTTCATCTTAGTTCCTTATTCTCCCTGTAAAGCGTGTTTGTTTGAGGAATCATTTTAATATGAAGTGATTGACTTTAAGGCACTGGGCTCTGGCATTATATTTCCAGACCGTTAATCCCTCATGAACCTTGGCATAGTTCTCCTGGAAGAGAAATCAGTTTGAAAATAAAGACCTCTGCTACCAAGTTTCTACCAAATATGTACTTTATCTGGATTTCTGTGCTAACGGTTTAATCCATTGTTTTGTGATTTATTTTCTATTAGGTTTCAATAAAGGGGCCTCATTATTTCCAGGTGTATATCAGTATGTAGTGTCTCTACTTTAAAGAGTCCTCTCCTGCTGATGTTCAGGTGTATATCAGTATGTAGTGTCTCTTCTTTAAAGAGTCCTCTCCTGCTGATGCTCAGGTGTATATCAGTATGTAGTGTCTCTACTTTAAAGAGTCCTCTCCTGCTGATGTTCAGGTGTATATCAGTATGTAGTGTCTCTACTTTAAAGAGTTCTCTCCTGCTGATGTTCAGGTGTATATCAGTATGTAGTGTCTCTACTTTAAAGAGTCCTCTCCTGCTGATGTTCAGGTGTATATCAGTATGTAGTGTCTCTACTTTAAAGAGTCCTCTCCTGCTGATGTTCAGGTGTATATCAGTATGTAGTGTCTCTACTTTAAAGAGTCCTCTCCTGCTGATGTTCAGGTGTATATCAGTATGTAGTGTCTCTACTTTAAAGAGTCCCCTCCTGCTGATGTTCAGGTGTATATCAGTATGTAGTGTCTCTACTTTAAAGAGTACTCTCCTGCTGATGTTCAGGTGTATATCAGTATGTAGTGTCTCTACTTTAAAGAGTCCTCTCCTGCTGATGTTCAGGTGTATGTAGTGTCTCTACTTTAAAGAGTCCTCTTCTGCTGATGTTCAGGTGTATATCAGTATGTAGTGTCTCTACTTTAAAGAGTCCTCTCCTGCTGATGCTCAGGTGTATATCAGTATGTAGTGTCTCTACTTTAAAGAGTCCTCTCCTGCTGATGTTCAGGTGTATATCAGTATGTAGAGTCTCTACTTTAAAGAGTCCTCTTCTGCTGATGCTCAGGTGTATATCAGTATGTAGTGTCTCTACTTTAAAGAGTCCTCTCCTGCTGATGTTCAGGTGTATATCAGTATGTAGTGTCTCTACTTTAAAGAGTCCTCTCCTGCTGATGTTCAGGTGTATATCAGTATGTAGTGTCTCTACTTTAAAGAGTCCTCTCCTGCTGATGTTCAGGTGTATATCAGTATGTAGTCAGTTGTATCTCATTGACACATTTTATATTTACAATTTTTTTCTTTAATTTATTTATGAAATGCATTATTATTTAATTAATTTAAAGGATGTATCTGCTTTTCAGTGTTTCAGCTCTGTTCAGCCTCAGTCAATTGTTAACTGATGCAAAAGTAAAAGTAAGTCACCTGCATTTCAGTTTTATGTGACGCTGGCGTCCTCGTTATGACCCCAATTAAGTTATATATTTATATCTGAAGGCCGCAAACAAAGAGAAGCAGGAAAACAATAAAACAAATCTGTTTGAAAAGCAGAAATAAATGTTACGTTTTTGTGGAAGTCTCATGTTTATGGAGGACGTAAGCTGAATAAATAAATCACTAGATAAGGAATAAACATGCCACGAAAACATGAATAAATCGAGGCATTCATTGCTGGTAAAATGTGAAAAAATGGATATTTCCTTCTTTAATCATTAACTTCAGTATTGGGAAACACTTGTCCATGCCTTTATCTCCAGTAGACCCGATAATGGTGTCTTTACAGGTCTCACTAACACATCTATTAGAAAGCTGCTCCTCGAGTCCTCACTGACACTAAGAAAGTGGATCAGTCCAGTTCTGAAGTCTTTACACTGGTTCCTCACTGACACTAAGAAAGTGGATCAGTCCAGTTCTGAGGTCTTTACCCTGGTTCCTCACTAACACTAAGAAAGTGGATCAGTCCAGTTCTGAAGTCTTTACACTGGTTCCTCACTGACACTAAGAAAGTGGATCAGTCCAGTTCTGAGGTCTTTACCCTGGTTCCTCACTAACACTAAGAAAGTGGATCAGTCCAGTTCTGAAGTCTTTACACTGGTTCCTCACTGACACTAAGAAAGTGGATCAGTCCAGTTCTGAGGTCTTTACCCTGGTTCCTCACTAACACTAAGAAAGTGGATCAGTCCAGTTCTGAAGTCTTTACACTGGTTCCTCACTGACACTAAGAAAGAGGATCAGTCCAGTTCTAAGGTCTTTACACTGGTTCCTCACTGACACTAAGAAAGAGGATCAGTCCAGTTCTAAGGTCTTTACACTGGTTCCTCACTGACACTAAGAAAGTGGATCAGTCCAGTTCTGAAGTCTTTACACTGGTTCCTCACTAACACTAAGAAAGTGGATCAGTCCAGTTCTGAAGTCTTTACACTGGTTCCTCACTAACACTAAGAAAGTGGATCAGTCCAGTTCTGAAGTCTTTACACTGGTTCCTCACTAACACTAAGAAAGTGGATCACTCCAGTTCTGAGGTCTTTACACTGGTTCCTCACTAACACTAAGAAAGTGGATCAGTCCAGTTCTGAGGTCTTTACACTGGTTCCTCACTAACACTAAGAAAGTGGATCAGTCCAGTTCTGAAGTCTTTACACTGGTTCCTCACTAACACTAAGAAAGAGGATAAGTCCGGTTCTGAGGTCTTTACACTGGTTCCTCACTAACTCTAAGAAAGTGGATCAGTCCAGTTCTGAGGTCTTTACCCTGGTTCCTCACTAACACTAAGAAAGTGGATCAGTCCAGTTCTGAAGTCTTTACACTGGTTCCTCACTAACACTAAGAAAGAGGATCAGTCCAGTTCTTAAGTCTTTACTCTGGTTCCTCACTAACACTAAGAAAGTGGATCAGTCCAGTTCTGAGGTCTTTACCCTGGTTCCTCACTAACACTAAGAAAGTGGATCAGTCCAGTTCTGAAGTCTTTAATCTGGTTCCTCACTAACACTAAGAAAGTGGATCAGTCCAGTTCTGAGGTCTTTACCCTGGTTCCTCACTAACACTAAGAAAGTGGATCAGTCCAGTTCTGAGGTCTTTACACTGGTTCCTCACTGACACTAAGAAAGTGGATCAGTCCAGTTCTGAGGTCTTTACACTGGTTCCTCACTAACACTAAGAAAGTGGATCAGTCCAGTTCTGAGGTCTTTACACTGGTTCCTCACTAACACTAAGAAAGTGGATCAGTCCAGTTCTGAAGTCTTTACACTGGTTCCTCACTAACACTAAGAAAGTGGATCAGTCCAGTTCTGAAGTCTTTACACTGGTTCCTCACTAACTCTAAGAAAGTGGATCAGTCCAGTTCTGAAGTCTTTACACTGGTTCCTCACTAACACTAAGAAAGTGGATCAGTCCAGTTCTGAGGTCTTTACACTGGTTCCTCTCTAACACTAAGAAAGTGGATCAGTCCAGTTCTGAAGTCTTTACACTGGTTCCTCACTAACACTAAGAAAATGGATCAGTCCAGTTCTGAAGTCTTTACACTGGTTCCTCACTAACACTAAGAAAGTGGATCAGTCCAGTTCTGAAGTCTTTACACTGGTTCCTCACTAACACTAAGAAAGTGGATCAGTCCAGTTCTGAGGTCTTTACACTGGTTCCTCTCTAACACTAAGAAAGTGGATCAGTCCAGTTCTGAAGTCTTTACACTGGTTCCTCACTAACACTAAGAAAATGGATCAGTCCAGTTCTGAAGTCTTTACACTGGTTCCTCACTAACACTAAGAAAGTGGATCAGTCCAGTTCTGAGGTCTTTACACTGGTTCCTCACTAACACTAAGAAAGTGGATCAGTCCAGTTCTGAGGTCTTTACACTGGTTCCTCACTAACACTAAGAAAGTGGATCAGTCCATTTCTGAAGTCTTTATACTGGTTCCTCACTAACACTAAGAAAGAGGATCAGTCCGGTTCTGAGGTCTTTACACTGGTTCCTCACTAACTCTAAGAAAGAGGATCAGTCCAGTTCTGAGGTCTTTACACTGGTTCCTCACTAACACTAAGAAAGTGGATCAGTCCAGTTCTGAGGTCTTTACACTGGTTCCTCACTAACTCTAAGAAAGAGGATCAGTCCAGTTCTGAGGTCTTTACACTGGTTCCTCACTAACTCTAAGAAAGTGGATCAGTCCAGTTCTGAAGTCTTTACACTGGTTCCTCACTAACACTAAGAAAGAGGATCAGTCCAGTTCTGAGGTCTTTACACTGGCTTCCTGTCAGAGACTTCATTCTGCTGCTGGTTTATAAAGCATTGAATGGTTCATTCTGATCTGCTGCTACATTATGATCCATCCAGAACTCTCAGGTCTTCTGGTCTGCTTTCGGTCCCCAGAACCAGAAATAAACCTGGAGAAGTTCAGTTATCCAAACATCTGGAACAAACTCCCAGAATCCTGCAGGTCCTTTTAAATCCAGTCCAGAGAACTGTTCATATCTCACACTGCACTGTAACTCTATTCATGTTTTATTTTATTCCTGGGTTATTCTATATTAGCTTGTTTTATGTACATTTTGTAATTTTTATTTTGTAAAGTGTTTCCGCTGCACTATTTCTTAATGATCTTAATGTCTTTCGTTTCAGTAAACTTTGAATTGCCTTGTGTTGAAAGCTGCTGTATAAATAAACGTACCTTGGCTTTAGTTTCCCTATTTATTAACTTCATTTTATCAATTGATTTGTTTTCATGCATTTCATTCATTATGAAATATCAATATTCAGTATTTATTTCCCCTACAGAAAAATAAATAGCAAAATAAAGAGAAATGAATAAACAACTTAGGGAATATTAAAATAAATGTACTGACACACAGTCAGTCTGACAGTCAGTCAGATGAAGCACAGCGACCGCTTTCATGTGTGTGTGTGTGTGTGTGTGTGTGTGTGTGTGTGTGTGTGTGTGTCTGTGTGTGTGTGTGTGTGTGTGTGTGTGTGTGTGTGTGTGTGTGTGTGTGTGTGTGTGTCTGTGTGTGTGTGTGTCTGTGCGTGAGCTAATCATATAGGAAACTTACATAAACTATTTGATTTTCGACATAACACACAAGGGATAGGCTGCTTAAATGTGTGTGTGTGTGTGTGTGTGTGTGTGTGTGTGTGTGTGTGTGTGTGTGTGTGTGTGTGTGTGTGTGTGTGTGTCACTGTTTGCCTTGTAATACTCTCATGATTTGACCTCTCACATGAACATGGGTGACATTTTAACAGCCCTATTAACCTGTGTCTTACTTCACTCCTGCCAAAGGTCTCGACCCCGAGCGGCTGCAAGCTAAAATGCTAATTATCCTAAAGCATGCTAACGACGTGTGTGATGGGGGGGGGGATTTCTTTCCCGCCATTGTTTACCCAGACTGCACCTGCAACATGTGACCGGGTGCCTCAGAGATGCAGTGTGAGTTTTAACACCGTTTAACTGCGAGAAGGAGACGCAAAAACCTCTTGTCCTCCTGTCCGCGGTAATGCATGTGATCGAGCCGGGAACACATTTAATTTCCAAGAGTTCGTCAAATAATTCCTAATAATGGAGAAAATACAGTCGTATACAAAAAAAGGCTATTAAGTTATACATTTATTTTCACCCATAAATAAAAAAGAAAGCCAAAAAACAAACGCTTTTGAATTATATTTAAAAAAAATGAATAAACCCATTTCAAATTATTAAAATATAAATATATTATATTGTATATTTGGACACTTCAGCAGATGTTTTGCAGAAGCAAATGGAAATATTACTGTAACATAATTATAAGTACAACATTTACTTACCGGAACACAGTGACATCACAGCGTAACACTCGCGTTCCTATTGGCAACACATTGTACGTGATAGGCTAAGGGGCGGGACGTCTCTAAGCGGTTGACCAATCACAACAGAGCCGGCCAGCTAACCTGTTCCTTCCATTGATTTAAAAATAATAAATGTGAGATATTAAAATGATAAAATATTGTAAGATCAGTAAAACCAATCCTCTTAGAATCAGCGTTGAGATCTGTGTCGCTTCCTGAGCAGTCAATGTTTTTCGAAGATGCGAGTGTCTTTCTGTTCGCCTGGCAGTAAAAGGTTAATGATCTTTTTTCTTTTTAAAAGCTGCGTACAGGTTCTCAGGGTTTTATATTTATTATTGCCCATAAACGCTGGAGGTACACAAGAGGACAAGAGGATGATTCATGATTTGTGTTAAACAGAACGTTGGGAAAAACATCACATGCTCTTCGTATTAACTCAATAATATCACAGTTATCAGAGGTCATAGATATTTCACGCTGTAGACATGAATACATATTACAATCATAAGATACATATTTAGAACCTTCACTGCAGTGCTACTCAGTGAAAAAGAAAACATCCTGAATTGGAGTTGTGAAAGTAGGTAAAATAAGTCAAATGTACTTCAAATATTAAAAGTACTCAATGCCGTTATCACAAGAGTTTTATTAGAATAAGTGCAGATTCATTTTCTACTCGTAGAAAAATACTCTTTTGGTTACTGCCAAAAAACAGTGACATCACTATGAAACACTCACGCTCCTATTGGCTAGAACTCCAACACATTGTACGTGATAGGCTAAGGGGCGGGACATCTCTAAGCAGATTACTAATCACAACAGAACCGGCCAGCTAACCAATCAGAGAGGAGAGGACTCTTTAAAGTAGAGACACTACATACTGATATACACCTGAACATCAGCAAGAGAGGACTCTTTAAAGGAGAGACACTACATACTGATATACACCTGAACATCAGCAGGAGAGGACTCTTTAAAGTAGAGACACTACATACTGATATACACCTGAACATCAGCAGGAGAGGACTCTTTAAAGTAGAGACACTACATACTGATATACACCTGAACATCAGCAGGAGAGGACTCTTTAAAGTAGAGACACTACATACTGATATACACCTGAACATCAGCAGGAGAGGACTCTTTAAAGAAGAGACACTACATACTGATATACACCTGAACATCAGCAGGAGAGGACTCTTTAAAGTAGAGACACTACATACTGATATACACCTGAACATCAGCAGGAGAGGACTCTTTAAAGTAGATACACTACATACTGATATACACCTGAACATCAGCAGGAGAGGACTCTTTAAAGTAGAGACACTACATACTGATATACACCTGAACATCAGCAGGAGAGGACTCTTTAAAGTAGAGACACTACATACTGATATACACCTGAACATCAGCAGGAGAGGACTCTTTAAAGTAGAGACACTACCTATTGGTATACACCTGAACATCTTCAGGAGAGGACTCTTTAAATAAATAAAACAATCAATACAAAAAGGAAATTTAAAAATTGGTACATAAATAAGGGAATTATACAAAATGTAATTAATAATAAGCAACAACATATTCATTTGTGTTATTATAAGATGTTATCACCAATATTTAATTTGTAAACATTATTTTGTGTACATATTGAACATAATGGTTAATAAGTAAATATAATCCATTTGCAAAATAAAATGGTATTCTTATATCTAGAAATGATTTCATTTTTATTTAATAAGGAGGTTTTCTTCGACCGTCTGAATTTAAACCGACGACCTGTCGTGATCCCCCTGAAGAGGAATTATCTGCTTCTTTATGGATTTATGGGAGATTTATTGTTTTACACTGATGAGTATTTAGTTTAGTCTGCTGCAGTAAAATCACATAAAAGCTACAATAATTGTCATTAAACACACGCGCAGGTGTATTTGTGTTTCCAAGTGTTTAATAGACGTTGTATTGATGTTGCATAATGTGGTTCAGCTGCTTCTGAACGGCAAATATCTCTTATTACATTTCTATGGATTCATTATTTATTTGTTGGAAAAAGTAGTTTTTCTTGACATTTATAGGGTCTAATGGAATACATATAAGAACATTGAAGTAAGAATGTTAATAGGAATACACAAAAAATATATATAAAGTATTTGAAAATGTATGTTCATTTATTAGCTCTAGATTTTAAATTACATGTATTTGATAGATTCACATTTGGCCTTTATCTGCATTTTTTATTTTGGAAATGTACATTTATTGTGCAAAAATCTATTGTCATTTTTGTTATTTGATTTCCCACCAAATAATTTAGAACAATTGTTCAAATCTGAGGCCTTTTAGATAACTGTATTTTATTTGTACATCGTAGTTATCTTAATTTACATATAAGAAATGTTTGAATGGCTTTATTTATTTTAACCGTGTTGCCGGTTTGTGTGGTTATTTCTCGTTGTTGTGATTTTTGTAATTAACTGAATTTTAAACAAGGGTATAAATAAAGGTTAATTCAAGTTTTCAGGTGTTTAAATAACTGTATTGTTATCTATCGACTTTTGTTTATTGATGTTTAAGTCTTACTTTTGTTTTCTATGTGAAGCCCTTTCGGCTATGTGAAATCCAGTTAAATAGCACATACAGGTACAAACAGAGTCGTACTGCCCTTAAGTACAATTTTGAGGTTCTTGTACTTTACTTAAGTATTTTCATTTTACATATATTGTACATAGGTAAATGGTGTACTTTTACTCCACTACATGTATTTAATACCTTTAGTTTTTTAGTTTTTACAGATCTGGATGAATGATGTGAAATATAATCAAGTTGTTTATCTTGTTTTACCCCGGCTGATATTTCACTAAATCCACTGTTTTAATTGTTCCCTATATTGCCCCGATGCCCTGTAAGGTGTCCTTGGTTGCTATGAAAGCCCCCCCCCAAATAAAATGTATTATTATTATTATTATTATTAAGTGATAAATCAGACTTTAGTTCCACCTGGAGTAAATCCACCAGCTACCCTGCAGTATACAAAGTCATTCAAACTACTGCACCTTTACCAGCTTTGAGAACACTTTCATGATCAATCATTATAAAACATATCATATCTATTATTCTGAAATGGACCAATCTGCACAATGACTACTTTTACTGTAACAGAGTATTCCTACACTCTGGTACGTAAGATCTGAGTTATTTTCCCTCCTCTGGGAACACGTTGTGTTAAAAGAAACATAAACGATTACGGCAAGTTTTTTTGGGCCTGGCTTTGGTTTTCAGCCGTATGTTCTTTTGAAGAGGTTAGAAAAAAAGGAACATTTCAAAAGAAGAGATAAGGACGATTGTGTGTCCATCTTGTTTCTGTTTCCCCCTGTCACCTGTCCTCCTGTAAACCATTAACCGGCTAACGTCCATAAAACTCGACTTTATGGAAAGTTTGATGATGGCGGCGGGTTGTAAACGCTGGAGGTTTTTATGGTTACGCTGGCTGTTGCTGTTCACCTTGACACAGACTGCATGCGAGTACAAAAAGAAGAAGAAATAAACTACACTAAACACTTCCAACAACTTATGTTAGCTTAGCACATTTAGCTACAGTAGCAATGCTATGCAGAGAACTTTGTCAAGATAATATTTAACAAAAATGAAAAAAATATATAAAAGTGACACTAGAGCTGTCAGATATTTATAGTTCAGTAAAACATATTAAGTAGAAGCTTAAAAATTGGACATATTACTGTAAAACGATTTGTAGGAAGTCCTCCATTGGACTCCTTTGTTTACTTCCTGAACAAAGTGACATCACTAAGGAACACTAGCGACTGGCTAGCGCTCCAACACATTGTACGTGATCAGAATCAAGTTTTCTGCTTTGGTGTCTGGTGGCGCACACATAAACAAATATAACACAGGTAGATAGTAAGTCAAAAATATAAGGATAATAAAAAGGAGTATTTGTATAGAGTAAGGGAAGGGACATATCCAAGCAGTCGACCAATCACAACAGAGCCGTCCTGCCAACCAGTTCATTTGCAACAAGACACTTTTGAAGTTGATGATAACATATATAGACCAATAAAACCATTTTTTTTTAGAATCAGCGTTGAAATCTGTGTTGCTTCCTGAGCAGTGGATGTCTCTATGTTCTCTGGGTCGTAAACATTTCTGCATTTAAATGTCTAAAATGAATGGTTCAGTGTTATACATACACACATTATAATAACACATTTTTCACTGGTTATTAAAATCACTGGCGTATTGTAAAATCTGTTTTCCTGTGCTATACAGGACGGTTGATGGAAGTATTCCTCACAGCAGTGGTGTTGTTTACTGCTGCCATCTTGTGTTCAACAATGTGTTGGAAGTTACAACATTACAGCAGATTAAAATATCACATCACAACCGTTAAATAATACATTTTATTCCAATGGTTATGTAAAGTATTGATCTAGGACAAAAATGAACAAGGTTGCTCACAAACAAAAGGAAAATGTTGAGAGAATTCTGTGAGATCTACTCCATTATTTTGATATAATATATTATTTTGTCATTCTTTTAACATAATACATCTTTATTTGGAGAAAACGTCTCATCATAATGACTTACAGGATCTATTGGGTGAGATGGGCTCCGAAGAGGGATTCGTTTTGCAGAAAAACCTATTTGTTAAAGATAATCTTAATTTAAATTATTATGTAAATCTTACCTCTGATACGACTTAACGAAGGAAGACGCAAAGTATTGATTAAAATACATTAATTACATTTAAAAGTGGAAGGGAAAAACGGTTATATTAAAAAAATAAGAATATAAGCGCCGCTCTTTGTTGGCCCCGCCCACTGACCTCTAACACGTCCGCTGACTCGAAATAAATACCGCCGCTTCTCATGAAGCCAGCATTCATATTTGGTATTCATAACCAATAAGATCAAAAAATGTCTGGACGAGGAAAAGGAGGAAAGGGACTCGGCAAAGGAGGCGCTAAGCGCCACCGCAAAGTGCTCCGTGATAACATCCAGGGCATCACCAAGCCCGCTATCCGCCGTCTGGCTCGCCGCGGCGGAGTGAAGCGTATCTCCGGTCTGATCTACGAGGAGACCCGCGGTGTGCT
This sequence comes from Notothenia rossii, assembly GCF_949606895.1. Lineage (NCBI taxonomy): Eukaryota > Metazoa > Chordata > Actinopteri > Perciformes > Nototheniidae > Notothenia > Notothenia rossii. The sequence goes on from NC_136907.1 coordinate 1,759,948, forward strand.
GAAGGTGTTCCTGGAGAACGTGATCCGTGATGCCGTCACCTACACCGAGCACGCCAAGAGGAAGACTGTGACCGCCATGGATGTGGTGTACGCTCTGAAGAGGCAGGGCCGCACCCTGTACGGCTTCGGGGGATAAGCAGCTGCTGACCGACCAACCAAAGGCTCTTTTAAGAGCCACCCACTCCTCTAACAGAACATTCCCGATTTAGTTTATTGGAGTTTTAACATCCAGGTCATGGCTCCTAAGCCTCCATACTTTAAATGATACATAACGTTTAGTAACCCCCCTCGTTGTGCCCCTCACCAAATTGTCTGTAATTATTGTGGGTGGGGGGATGTTTGCCAAGAGGAGGATCTTTCCTTGTATGAATGTTTAACGATGCTAATTCTTGTTTTATAATTGGCATTTTGATTTTCCCATTCTTCACTTCTTTGACTTCAATCAGTTTATTCTCCCAATGTAGGTCAGCACAGTTTTCATTACCTATAGTCAAACCAAGTATTGTAATTCACTTTTTAATTTCTTGTAGTGAATTCCTCATGTCCAATCAAAATGTGTTCATATACTTGCTATTGTTTGTGCCTTTAGTGTTCACATGAGGAATACTAACACACAACTATACAAACTAGCTATTTTTATATTTATTCCATCTTATGTATGATTACATAAATTATTCTCAACACAAACCATGTCAAACACTGAATACCATTAGCCAGTCAGTCTGTATGTATGTTATTTGCATTATTTTGTCTAGGTTTTTAGGTACACCACTAATATAATTAACTGACGGTGGGAAGGTCCGTTTTTTTCTGAAAAGCAAAATTCATTGAAGAGCTGATGAATGAACTCTTGAAGATGACTTTGCTATATGTTGGCCTGATCTCATTAAGTACAATTGGAGCTGCATGTAATGCTTTGTCATAGAATCATAATCATAAATTGATAACCTTTTAACAAAAACGCTTAAAGTGGTAAAAATACCTATTCTTTGCTAAGTATCATTGTATTGTTCTGGCCATAACAAATCAGATAGTTCTACAACATGCTGCTCTTGTATGCTATTAGTACAAGTTGTACTAATTTGTAAGTGATATTACATATAAATATATAACACTCTTCATCTACCTTTTCATGATAATGTAAACACTTGAAGGAACATGTTTACTTGTAGTTCAGTACTTCATACAGTGTAGTATTAATAATATATTCCTTAGGCTGTAGCTCAGGGGTGTCAACTCCCCGCGACTTCATTTTATGTGGCCCCACAAGAGCTTGCAAAGAATATAATATGTTTATTATACGGTTACATGCCGATTTACAGAAGCAGGTTGCCCAAAAACTACATGTCCCACAATGCATCTAAAATGTGCCTTTTACTCAGAATTTGACTATTTTTCTTCAAAAATTTACTTTTTTTTCAAAATGTCACTTATTTTCAAAATTTGACTTATCTTTTTGATTTTGACTTTCTTTTTCTTCAGAACTTCGCTTTTCTTTTTAAATCATTTTGTGACATTCTTACTGAAGGGACTTGCAATTATTTGCCCCAGACTTCTGCTTTCAGACGTAGTTAATGATATAGTTATTACCCTATCCGATAATAATCCAATGCAATAATATAATATATATAATACATTAATTTATTTTATATTATTAAATATTTATATATGTATTTTTTATATAGTCTTATATATAAAACTGGCCCTTTGAGTGCAACCATGATGCTAATGTGGCCCGAGAGGAAATTGAGTTTGACACCCCTGCTGTAGCTCCTTTTTTTGTACACGCTGAAGGCACGCCTGCGTCTGTAGCCTGTTACTCTCACATTATCCCATATTGAAGAAATATATACTGTTTATATAGGTCGAAATTCACACGTTGCTCATCTGACAGAGAGGATAAATAATTGTAACAGCAGGAAATATGTCTTAATATGAGCTCCCTTCTGATTGGACGATCGTAGATACGCTCGCTGATGGCCAATCAGAAAGCAGCTGGTGGATATAAAGAGCCGCTGTGGCGAGCAGAGAGCCACACTTCGTTGTAAACCCGAGAAAGCAATTATGTCAGGAAGAGGGAAGACCGGAGGAAAGGCCCGAGCCAAGGCTAAGACCCGCTCCTCCCGGGCCGGGCTCCAGTTCCCCGTCGGCCGTGTCCACAGGCATCTGAGGAAGGGTAACTACGCCCACCGTGTCGGTGCCGGAGCCCCGGTGTACCTGGCCGCTGTGCTGGAGTACCTGACCGCTGAGATCCTGGAGCTGGCTGGAAACGCCGCCCGGGACAACAAGAAGACCCGGATCATCCCCCGCCACCTGCAGCTCGCCGTCCGCAACGACGAGGAGCTCAACAAGCTGCTGGGAGGAGTGACCATCGCTCAGGGAGGCGTGCTGCCCAACATCCAGGCCGTGCTGCTGCCCAAGAAGACTGAGAAGGCCGCTAAGAAGTGAACACCCTGAACCGGCTTCAGTAAACACCAAAGGCTCTTTTAAGAGCCACACACTTCTCTCCAGAGAGCTTTCCTTCATCCAACACTTTCTTATATTGATCTAATCCTTTACCAAAATGTTTGTTTAGTAGTTTCTGCTACCCTAATGTGTAATGATGTTAGTGTAACTGCTTTTTCACTCAGCTGGAGATCAAACACTCACTTAGATCTAAGCTATTAAAAGTAAAATGTTGCAGACACTTTCCAGGGGTCATTAACACTTCAATCCCCTGTACAAGTTGACCCCGTGTTATCATATAACCTAAAGGTATTGTTTGATCAGTGCAACAATATATGAAAATGACACTAATGTAGTACAGTATCTGCGGAATTACAGGTATGTATATGTTTCTGTATTTAGACATGTGACTGCAGGCTGAATGTAGAGAAGTCTCCCTCTGTAGTGAGCCTCATCATGACTGTCTTGAAGTTTATTTATATAGCCCAATATCACACATTTGTCTCACTTAGTACAGAATAGGAGAACGACCCTCATACTCTACTTTCTCCTGGTGGTGTTTTTACATCATTATTACGTTTTTATTTGGGTTTCCAAACAGTCTGTAAACCATCACATCAAATGTATTGTCAATCTTTCAGTTTGTGTACAGACAGAGAGATCGAAATACCGTTTCCCATAATCCAGAGGAATACAAATATCTATATATATACAAATGTTTATATAAATATATATATATACACAATCTATTAATGTTTTCACGATGCTCATATTACTGCTAATATAGATCATGTTTTAATAGACTTTGAAGTGCCTTAATACCTGTCACTTTAAGCGTATAACAGGGTCCTTACCAATATATAAAAAGTTACCAGAAAATAAAAAAACGATGTCTTTCTAAGTTCTATTCTCCAAAACGATGCTCAAAGGGTGATTGGCTTTGCGCATGCTCAGAACCCACCAATCCCTTGAGAGCAACAGCACAGTCTCATTTGCATCGGAGGAATATAAATAGACCGCGCTGTGTCTCGGAGAATTCATTCAACTTTGTGAACCCACAACCGTTGATCATGCCTGAAGCAGCCAGCGTGAAAGCGCCCAAGAAGGGCTCCAAGAAAGCCGTCACCAAGACCGCCACCAAGACCGGCAAGAAGAGGAGGAAGTCCAGGAAGGAGAGCTACGCCATCTACGTGTACAAAGTGATGAAGCAGGTGCACCCCGACACCGGCATCTCCTCCAAGGCCATGGGCATCATGAACTGCTTCGTGAGCGACATCTTTGAGCGCATCGCCGGGGAGGCCTCCCGTCTGGCTCACTACAACAAGCGCTCCACCATCACCTCCAGGGAGATCCAGACCGCCGTCCGCCTGCTGCTCCCCGGAGAGCTGGCAAAGCACGCCGTGTCTGAGGGCACCAAGGCCGTGACCAAGTACACCAGCTCCAAGTAAACCATGCTGCTGATTGACCAACAACACAAAGGCTCTTTTAAGAGCCACCCACTACTTCTACAGATATATTCCTCGGTTTTGAATAAGTGTACAACTTGATGCATAATCCAAGGATCTTAATCTTAAATCCCCTAAATATGAAATGCATATGTTTTTCTCATGTTAGTATACAGAGCCTCGTTACAGCTCGCCCCACAATGGCTCGGTTAAAACACAACGTATGCATATATAAAACAGGGTTTAACTATATCACATCCTGAGAAAACGTGTTTTCACATTTCTGTATCACTAATTAATACAGACTTATTTTCCTCTATGAAATAAGGGTCTCCAAGTTCTTACTTAGTCAGCACTAAAGCACTTTGAGCATAGGTTTCCCTGCAGACTTAGTTTCAGTGGATACCCATTAACTGTTTTTGCTGGAAGCAATCAAAGAGAAATGTCAGCTCAGAGTTTTAATAACATGCGCATTTGTACAGAGCCCCTAAAGGGACACGGGAAAACAGTTAGGGCCGGCTAGTGAACTGTCAACGGGGGGAGCCTCGCTGCGGAGAAACGGTGGACCTAGTGGCTCGATCGGATTGGCCCGATCGGTGCCGGCCCATTGGGATTCTTCCCGAACGTCCCGATGGCCAGACCGCCATGGATGTGGTAGGGCTGCACCCTGTACGGCTTCGGGGGATAAGCAGCTGCTGACCCACCAACCAAAGGCTCTTTTAAGAGCCACCCACATTACATGAAGACCTTCCTTTTACTACGTGTCGTTCAAGTGTCGTTCAAGATCACTCATGTTTGAGTCAAATATAAAACACTTGAGAGGTGTACACTATAAAAAAAAAAACGTAATATCTCCAAAATAGGATTCTAACTTACAAAGAAGTATTTAACATTTCATCTTTTTGCTCACCATTCCTTATCTGTTAACTAAGATGAATATTTTAATTCAAGACACCACGGTGGATTCTGACAGCGTGTGTTCTGTGGGTATTGTCCACAGTAATCTGGATTCATGTCTAATATGTAATGGAAGGCACTTTGAACACTTGGGAGAGCCCTAAAGTAAATACCATGAATTATTAAATCCAAATGTTTTTTAATGGTCAGGAAATTATCTCTCAGCATCATTATTGGTTGTCTGAAACGCAATCAATTTATGTTCACACTTGACGTCAACTACGTAGGTGTTAGCATGTACACAGAACCACAGACACGTTGTCTTTAATTGTGCATGATCCAGACTGTGTATAACCTGCGGGCTAATGACAACATCATTTTGACTTCACTTAAACTCTGGAATGATTCATTGGCTTTTATAACATATGTTTTGGGTGCCTGGTGGGAAGAAGAAACATTGCATTAGTCTGTGTTGTTAAATCAAGTTGGTAAGAGGCATGTTAGCTAAATGAATAAAACTGCTCCCAGCATTCTTTTCTGCGCATGCTCAGTTCACCTCAGAATACGCTACATCCACCTCGGGAAACTACCAATCCGATGCGAGCAACAGCGCACTGATATTTGAATAGGGTGGATATAAATTGACCGCTCTGCTCTCAGCAGTCACTAGCTCTACCAGACCTAAACCTGTAGTCATGCCTGCAGACGCACCCCCCGTCAAAGCGGCCAAGAAGGGCTCCAAGAAAGCCGTCGCCAAGACCGCCAGCAAGACCGGCAAAAAGAGGAGGAAGTCCAGGAAGGAGAGCTACGCCATCTACGTGTACAAAGTGATGAAGCAGGTGCACCCCGACACCGGCATCTCCTCCAAGGCCATGGGCATCATGAACTGCTTCGTGAGCGACATCTTTGAGCGCATCGCCGGGGAGGCCTCACGTCTGGCTCACTACAACAAGCGCTCCACCATCACCTCCAGGGAGATCCAGACCGCCGTCCGCCTGCTGCTCCCCGGAGAGCTGGCCAAGCACGCCGTGTCTGAGGGCACCAAGGCCGTGACCAAGTACACCAGCTCCAAGTAAACCCGACATATCGCCAACAAACGGCTCTTTTAAGAGCCACTCAACCCATCCAGAGAGTTTCTCCTGTTATAACTATTCTACCAGAAATCGCCAGTTCATAAAGTACATTATATTGTGGATAAAGCAAAGTGACTTTGATCATAATTATGGATTCCTTTACTGTATTTTGCTTTAGTTCAATGGTTCTTCCATCAAGAGGGAGGATGCACAAAGTAACATAAGAACATATGTTTTATTTCATTTCACAACAAAGTCAAACTACATAAAGACTTTTCCTTTTACTATGAGTCTTTCAAGATCACTCATGTTTGTGTCAAATATAATAAAACACTAGAAGACGTGTACACTACATGAAACTTAATATCTCTAAAACAGGACACCAATTTACAAAGAAGTATTTAACAATTCATCTTTTTGTTCACCGTTCCTTATCTGTTAACCAAGATGAATATTTTAATTCAATATATCAGACACCACGGTGGATTCTGACCGCCTGTGTCCTGTGGGTATTGTCCACAGTAATCTGGATTCATGTCTAATATGTAATGTAAGGTGCTTTGAATACTTGGGAAAGCCCTAAAGTAAATACCATGAATTATTAAATCCAAATGTTTTTCAATAGTCAGGAAATTATTTCTCAGAGCATCATTATTGGTTATCTGAAACGCAATCAATTTATTTTCACACTTCAACTACGTAGGTGTTAGCATGTACACAGAACCACTGACACGTTGTCTTTAATTGTGCATGATCCAGCCTGTGTATAACCTGCGGGCTAATGACAACATCATTTTGACTTCACTTAAACTCTGGAATGATTCATTGGCTTTCATAACATAAATATGTTTTGGGTGCCTGGTGGGAAGAAGAAACATTGCATTAGTCTGTGTTAAGTCAAGTTGGTAAGAGGCATGTTATGGGCTACATACGTGCTTAGATTTGTTTCATACAAATAATTTGTGTGTAAATATGTGATTTGTAAAACACCATCCACAAATGCTTTTAAAAGATTTGCAAACTCACAAATACATTTGCAAATGTAAAACGGATCTGCAAATAAGCCAAATATTTTTTTGAATATCTCTTTAATATTTACAACTTTCGATCAGGCATTTGTAAATCCATTTTGTATTTGTCTGCTTGTGGATCGTCTTACACACGGAGTTTTGAGACAACCTTTTTTTACACAGGTTACATTAATAACACACATAAAACACAATTCATACATATATAAATAACATAAAGAGAGCACGTTTATATTCCAATGAGACTCAGTTCGGTCACAGACTCAAAACGCCCCATGGCTGAGTCTGGGATGTGTCCAGGGTTTTTCTTCTCCTTAGCACTAGAACCGCCAACGGGTACATTTTACCCGCAGCTGTTTTTTGATTGTATGTAACTATTTTTCAATAACATATTAAAGTCTCCCAGTCCGTGACTTTTCCTGAAAGTGTGTTATGTAGCACCCTCTGTTGTTAACAATTGTCAATATGAAGTCAGATTGAAAAAAAAATCGCTATTTATACCTATATCCGCCAGCAGGTAATATTTACCTCGTAGAAAATGCAGCGTAAACATAACGTGTTGCTATAGAAACGCCTTTTGTCTACTGCGGTTCCTTACAGATAGAGAGAGAGAGATAGATAGATATATTGATAGATGGATAGAGAGAGAGATAGACAGATAGATAGTTATAGATAGTTTAATCTTGGAGAATACAAGATCTTGGATGACTGAGCTCACGTTGAGGACGTAATGCATGTGTGCAGGTTACGTGCCAGTTGAACAAAGATGGATAATCGGAATGAGAGAAGTAGTCCGTTTCGTCTGTTTATGTAGACAATTATATGTCCATTGAACAGAACATTACAGATAGATCGATCGATAGATAGAGATAGATATATAGATAGATAGAGAGATAGAGAGATTTGTACCTAAACAAAACACAAGTCTAACACCAAGCGTTTAAATCAGCACTCTTAGCGATATTATATACTTCATGTTATCTGCACAACCTATATCATATGAAAAGCTGAGAGTCCACAGATTCTATTGGTATAAGTTTCATCCCTGTGCGATCAAAACTCACTGTTCTGTATGATAAATAAAAGAACATTGTACCTTGAAAATCAATAGCGGGTACATTTTACCCGTTGACGGTTTTAGGTATACAGCGACCTCTGGCGGTTCTAGTGTTAGTTCAGTGATAACCTGTTTCACGATGGAGCCACTGTTTATGATCGTCTGATTTAGTATCATCTTGCACCTTGTCTTCCAGATCTTCGTACATGTGATACAAATTACTAGCTGAAAAAGGTCCCTGTGTTTATTGTCCATCCCCTCATCCAGAATACAATACATGATTGAGATTATTCTACATTGAAGTCTAAACCGATGCCCCATAGGAGCGACCACACCTCCTGGGCTCTGCAGCAGTCCATGAGGAGGTGCTGTAGAGTCTCGTCCTCCTCACAGTTAATCATGGGGCATGTTCTAGTTTTCACATAGCAGCTCCATGAAACCACAGCTCTGACCGCAAGTCTGTTGACTGATATCAGCCACCTCACGTCTCTCATGCTCTCCGATAACCGTTTACTTTTCACAAATTTCAAGACTTCGTTACCTTCGTCAGGTGTTAGGTTGTTGTATGTTATAACACCTCCATATTTGAAATCGTTTATAATTTTAAAAATTACTCTATTCGGTAGTCCGATTCAATCAATCCCTAAATGCTGAACTTCAGTTGTGAAGTCACCATAAACTAATTGTAATAGGGTCCATTTCTAGCTCTGCCTCTTCTTTTCTTCCATCCCATTTCTCCATCCTCGACCGGAGGTGCTTTCCTATTGATTGCAGCCGAGATGTTTTTTACAAAAGTAATTTTTAGTTTAATGCCCAGGTCTATGGCTCCCAGGCCTCCATATTCCCTACTTTTAAATAACAAATTACGTTTAGCAACCTCCCTTGTTGTACCCCACACCAAATTGACATCACACTGTTTGTTTAACTGTTCCTTATCCTCTTCCAGACATTTTTGGTTAAATTGACTAGAACATAATGAAGTTGACTCCAACTAGCGACAGACTTTAAATCTTATCTGCGGACGTAAAGGAGAAAACTTCGCTGAGCGCGGTCCAACTCAAGACCCTTCCCCATTTTTAAAGTACTTTTGGTTGGTTATGGTTTTTTATTTTCTGGTAACTTTTTGGTAAGGACCCTGCTATACGCTTAAAGTGACAGGTATTAAGGTACTTTAAAGTATATTAAACATGATCTATATTAGCAGTAATATGAGCATCATAAAAACATGAATAGATTGTGTATATATATATTTATATATATATATATATATATATTTGGATTTCTCTGGATTATGGGAATCACTATTTCGATCTCTGTCTGTTCACACAAACTGAAAGACTGACAATAAAGTTGATGGGATGGTTTACAGACTGTTTAGAAACCCAAGCTTTGTGATTTCATATTTTAGAGAATATAATCACAAATAAAGGAACTTCATGTGTCTCTTCTGCAGCACAGTTAATTATTATTCATGTATACAGCTGTTTATTTAATGTATAACGGCTCTTTAATATAATATTTACAGTTAATCTATATCATTATTTAACAATGATGTAAAAACACCACCGGGAGTGGTGTATATGAGGGTCCAAGGACAGAGGGGGTCGTTCTAATATTCTGTACAAACCCCGTCCACTGAGACAAATGTGTGATATTGGGCTATATAAATAAACTTTGATACACTTGAGTCATGATGAGGGTCACTACAGAGGGAGACTTCTCTGCAGTACATTTGGCCTGCAGTCACATGTGTGGCAACACAGCAGCAAACAGCTGATTGAGGAAAGCATCAGCTCTCTGGATAGAAGTGTGTGGCTCTTAAAAGAGCCTTTGGTGTTTATTGAAGCGGGTTCAGGGTCTTCACTTCTTGGCGGCCTTCTCGGTCTTCTTGGGCAGCAGCACAGCCTGGATGTTGGGCAGCACGCCTCCCTGAGCGATGGTCACTCCTCCCAGCAGCTTGTTGAGCTCCTCGTCGTTGCGGACGGCGAGCTGCAGGTGGCGGGGGATGATCCGGGTCTTCTTGTTGTCCCGGGCGGCGTTTCCAGCCAGCTCCAGGATCTCAGCGGTCAGGTACTCCAGCACAGCGGCCAGGTACACCGGGGCTCCGGCACCGACACGGTGGGCGTAGTTACCCTTCCTCAGATGCCTGTGGACACGGCCTACGGGGAACTGGAGCCCGGCCCGGGAGGAGCGGGTCTTAGCCTTGGCTCGGGCCTTTCCTCCGGTCTTCCCTCTTCCTGACATAATTATTTTTCTCGGGTTTACAACGAAGTGTGGCTCGCTGCTCGCCACAGCGGCTCTTTATATCCACCAGCTGCTCTCTGATTGGCCATCAGTGAGCTTATCGACGATCGTCCAATCAGAAGGGAGCTCACGTAAAGACTTCTCCTTCCAGTTGCTACTAAAATGAAAGACACTAAACCTGGTGCTATTCTAGTAAATGTAATGAATATATTCATCATATCTGGCTGATGAGCACAGTGTTCACAATTTAGACCTATTTATTTATTGTTCATCATTTTACAATGTGTCGCTAACAGGCTACAGATGGAGGCAGCTCACAGCAGCAAGTAAAGAGAAAGAGATGAAGTTATACAATGACATAATAATCAGCACATGATAAAAGCCAAAGTCATTCTAACAGTGAAGTCCTATTGAACCCAGGTCTCAGTGTGTTATCTCTTTATTTTATTAAAATGACAAACACATTTAATAAATCATATATAAGTTGTAGTTTTAAATCTCTACCTGAGCAGATGTAACGGACCTGAAGGCAGCTTTATTCTTTGTTGATAAAAGGCTCATTGATGTTCGACCAGAGCAGTAAGATTCATCTTCTTGTTAAGATCATGTGTATTTAGAAACACTGCTTATATAAAGTGCGTCTTCTCCGACTGAAATCAAAACACGAGTCAGTGAATGATGGAGATAATCAGAATGAGAGATGGAAGAAACAGAATACCACACTGTACTAAACTAAAAGTCAAAGCTGTGCAGTAAACATGTTCCTTCAAGTGTTCACATGATCATGAAAAGGTGGATAAGGATGTCACAGACTGAGTGTTATATCATGATATCTAATATCACTTATTAGTACTACTTGTACTACATGGAAGAGCGGGATGCTATGAAACGGTTTACTTCGGATTCTTTCTTGTTTCATTGATTTGTTTCCTCTTGAACATCTCTTTCCACATTGTTGAGGTTATTAATGATACTGCCTGCTTCTTAGTTATTCCATATTTTGCTGGTATAAGAATATGTATCTAACTCTGTTGACTTGTTATCTCCCACACTGCCTTCTACATGTTGCACTCATTTCACAAAGAAGGAGATAACATGGAGCTTTCCTCATCCCTGTGTGGATATTCAGGACGTAAAGCAGAAACGGAGAGAAAAACAGGGCATATTCACAACGATAGAAAATGATACACAAATAAAATAATATAGGAAGTGTTAAGATATATATTTGGGTTTGAATTGTTATAGTTACATGTGATTGTGCAGGTCTTTGTACAAACAGCAGTTTCTGTCACTGGGTTTCAGGTCTGGCCCCTGGCTGCTCAGCCTGATGGCTGCAGGCCCAGAGGACTGTCCGAGGAGGGGTGAGTCTGAGGGTGGACTGACTCCTCAGATTTATATCCCCCTGAATGTATTCCTGTTTTCTGTACCAGGTTTTATTTGAACATTTTAGTGTTGTATTTTATATTGTGTAACTTTCCTGTCTGGAAGAAATAAAGGAATTAAAGCAGTTTGTCATTTACAATTTATTTGACGATATTTAAAAAAATAAATGTGTATTGTCTATAGGTGTTTATAAAGTATAAACATATCTGAACTATTTTGATTTATTTTTTTCAAAACAATGTAAATGTTATTATTTGCATTATACCATGATGTATGCCCTTTTGTCTTCCTCTGAATTGTCACTTACATATGAATTAATAAAAAGCACAACTTCCTCTTATTCGCATGTTTGAATGTTATACAGTCTATGGTTTGAACAGATGAAACCTTCAGGAGAGAGCTCTGGAGGACATGTGATGGCTCTGAAAAGAGCCTTTTGATGAGGAGCTAACGTTTACTTCTTCGCTGGTTTCTTGGCAGCAGCCTTCTTCGCTGGTTTAGCAGCTTTGGCTTTAACCACCTTCTTCACTGCTTTCTTGGGGGAGGCTGCCTTCTTGGGAGTCGCTACCTTCTTGGGGGTGGCAGCCTTCTTGACCACCTTCTTCTTCGGGCTCTTTGTGGCCTTCTTCACGGGGGTTTTCTTGACAGCATCAGCGGGCTTCGTCGCCTTCTTGGGTGTTGCTACCTTCGCCTTCTTAGCGGCGGGTTTCTTCGCTGCCGGCTTCGCGGCTTTGGCTGCGGGCTTCTTCGCCGGCTTTTTGGGCTTCTCGGCGGGTTTGGCCGCCTTGAAGGACCCGGTCGCCCCGGTTCCCTTGACCTGCAGAAGGGAACCCTTCTCCAGGAGCTTCTTCACGGCGCGTTTAATGTGAGCGGTGTTGTCGTAGCCCTGGGCAGCCAGCTCCTTCTTCAGAGCCACGTAAGAGATTCCTTTCCGCTCCTTGGAGGCGGTGACCGCCTTCAGGATGAGCTCCGCGGCGCCGGGACCAACCTTCATGGCCGGCTTGGTGGACCTCTTCTTCGGGGACTTAGCTGGTTCCTTTGCCGGGGCGCCGGGTGCTGCGGTGGGGACTTCTTCTGCCATGATGCTCTCAGAAATACGAGTCAATGAGACTGATGGGAAAGCCCCGATTCACAGAGAGGGTCTTAAACGCAGCATGAGAACCGTAGAGACTCAACTCAGCCCGTCTCTCAGGAGCAGCAGGAACACTGGGCCGCTTTGTGCTTTCTCTTCAACAATACATGTATAAAAAGCACATCTAAATGAACATTCAGAGGGTCATGTTGTATCGAACATATGGTGAATACGTTGCTCTTCGTATAAAAGTCAAATAAAGTGTTTACATGTATTGTGTTTTGATAGGGAAGACTATAAACCTGCTCTAACTACTGCAATGAGAGGGGCTGCACGGTGACTTTTTCCTCTAACTTCTCTCCTAAATGCTTAAATATATTTTAAACCTTAATTGTTATTGTTTATATGGAGAGAGTAAGTGTTCTTTTAGAAACCTGAAATAAAATCAGACATCTCTTATGATTACATATGGATGAAATAGAGGTTATTGTGGTATCTGCAAACACACTCATGTTTGGATAAGACTGGCTGAGTTCTTGGTGACAGATGATCACTAGAGACCAAATATTAACCTTTATCTGTTTCAAAGGAAAGCACAAGAGACACTCATTATTTAAATTACAAACTAAAACGAACATGGTGTAATTTAAATAGTCTAAAGTTTATATTAGTAATAACAAAAGATACCTCTTTTTACCCACAGTTTTAATACAAACGTATCATAATAACTGAAGAAGATCTGTTATCAATACTCTCTGTAATCAAATAGGATAGAAATCCCCAATAATACGTACATGTGCTTTGCTCACACATGTTTAAATATAAGGAAGTCTTAAGCACATTCTTCATCATAACAATCGCTCATTATGAGATTACTTTCAAAAGAGCATTGTTGACTTTGTTGTGAAATGAACTAAAACATATGTTCTTATGTTACTTTGTGCATCCTCCATCTTGATGGAAGAACCATTGAACTAAAGCAAAATACAGTAAAGTAATCCATAGTTATGATCAAAGTCACTTTGCTTTATCCACAATATAATATACTTTTTAAACTGGCGATTTGATGTTATAACATACTATCCTATTGCTTTTTATGATGTTTAGTATGTTTTATACTGATGTAATAATATGTGTTAAACTGTTATATTTATGGTTCATGGCTTGATTATCTTCAGGTAGAAACAAATCAATAGAAATGAACCTGGTTGAGCTCTCATGTGATCAAACCTGTTGAGATGCACTGAAAGCCCAAATCACAGAATGAGTTCATGTAATCGCTCATCTCTTAAAGGAGAAAGAAACCAAATGAAATGTTGGACTAAATTACAATTGTGTGAATATTTAACAATTAGTATCGTATGTTATTCTCATCATATGTATGTGTTTCAGAGGATGGCACATTCTAATCTATAAACTATTATTTAGTTTTGCTCGTGACGGTTTACATTTTCTGAAGTGAATTGAACTTGTAAATGTACAGTCATTATTAAAAGGTCAAACTAATGTATTTATATAAAAGATTTCCTGGATTCATTAACATGATTAATCAATCAATCAATCAATCAATCAATCAATCAATCTTTATTTATTTAGCCCAATATCACAAATGTTACATTTGTCTCAGTGGACTTCACAGTTTGTACAGAATATCAGTATGACAATACGACACCCTCTGTCCTCAGACCCTCTGACCTTAGACCCTCTGTCCTCAGGCCCCCTGACCGTCTGTCCTTAGACCCTCTGTCCTTAGACCCTCACATCGTACAAGGAAACACTTCCAGAGAAACCCCACAGTTTAAAGGGGAACATGGGAGAAACCTCAGGGAGAGCAACAGAGGAGGGATCCCTCTCCCAGGACGGAGAGACGTGCAATAGATGCCGTGTGTAAATCAAAGAGATGATACATTTACAGCGTAGGTAGACCAAATGTTTGGAAAGGCCAAATCTTTGGGAATGCATGTGTCTGTAATAAGAAGATGAATCCACGAGGATGTCCGCAGTCCTGTGGGAGCCATCAGGGAAGTAGTATGATGAGAGTCAGTGATATAATATAATGCACGGCAGTTCACATTAAATACACTCGGTGTGAAGTGTTTTTTTTAGCTTTAAAAAGTTATTTGTTTACTTAAATGTCTTGTAAATACTTGTCTTTATAATCATAATTGTGTCTTAAGAATACTTCTATATTTTCTTTGGTCTGCCTACTTTGAAACTTATTTAGATTTATTTGAACAATGAAAACACACTAATACACAATCTGGTGTTTACACTGACTCGTTACTTCTTTGGAAGATATATTTATGACGGTACAGAAAACTAAAGTGTGAACCAGTGTATTCATTAATATCAAGGATTGTAACTCTTTGAAAGGTGTAGGTGGCTCTTAAAAGAGCCGTTGTGTGTGGGTGTCCTGGTCTCAGTCTCTAAGCCCTCTCCCCGCGGATGCGGCGGGCCAGCTGGATGTCCTTGGGCATGATGGTGACCCTCTTGGCGTGGATGGCGCACAGGTTGGTGTCCTCGAACAGGCCGACCAGGTAGGCCTCGCTGGACTTCTGCAGAGCCATTACGGCGGAGCTCTGGAAGCGCAGGTCGGTCTTGAAGTCCTGAGCGATCTCCCTCACCAGGCGCTGGAAGGGCAGCTTGCGGATCAGCAGCTCGGTGGACTTCTGGTAGCGGCGGATCCCCCTCAACAGGCGCTGGTGAAGTCAAAAATGATGTTGTCATTAGCCCGCAGGTTATACACAGGCTGGATCATGCACAATTAACGATAACGTTTCAGTGGTTCTGTGTACATGCTAACACCTACGTAGTTGACGGGAAGTTTACAAATAAATTGATTTCGTTTCAGAGAACCAATAATGATGCTCTGAGAAATAATTTCCTGACTATTGAAAAACATTTGAACTTAATAATTCATGGTATTTACTTTAGGGCTTTCCCAAGTGTTCAAAGCGCCTTCCATTACATATTAGACATGAATCCAGATTACTGTGGACAATACCCACAGGACACACGCTGTCAGAATCCACCGTGGTGTCTGATATATTGAATTAAAATATTCGTCTTGGTTAACAGATAAGGAACGGTGAACAAAAAGATGAAATGTTAAATACTTCTTTGTAAGTTAGAATCCTGTTTTAGAGATATTAAGTGTTATATATTGTAGCGACCCTGATAGGATGCTGAGGGTATCACTCAGGCATCCCCCGTCTCTTTGCCAATCACAGAGCTGCACAGTGATGCTGGTCTAGGTGCGGTCCTGTGGTTGGGGGAGCAGACGGGGGAGGGCGGGGAAGTTGTGACGTAGACACTGTTATATCTATGGGTATGGTGGGAGTTAGCGTCAGAG
This sequence comes from Notothenia rossii, assembly GCF_949606895.1. Lineage (NCBI taxonomy): Eukaryota > Metazoa > Chordata > Actinopteri > Perciformes > Nototheniidae > Notothenia > Notothenia rossii. Next base: position 1,775,944 of record NC_136907.1, read on the forward strand.
TGGGTGAGGTTGAATCCACAAGCTGTTCCTGAATCTGTGATCCTCAGAAAATAAGAGTTATTAAAGCCTAATAACTTGAAGCCTGTTTCCGACTCCATCTGTCAGGGTATATGCAGGAATCCTGAAGTCAAATTTAATACAGTTTAAGACCTTTTTTAAGACCCTTTCCATACATTTTAAGACCTCATCGCAACTTTGAGTTCTAACCGGTTACATTGGCAACACACTTTACCTTATATTTAAAAACGTATCTTTCGGATACTGTAAGGAAAAAATTGTGGTATAATGTGCTTTGTTCAACACCTTAGTACAAATAGTCACATTTACTATAGTCATTGTAAGATAGCAAAACTAAACAGAGTGCAGACAGACTACTAAAGCCTCCTCTCCACATGAACTTCAACCTCTCTGTGAAGGTCAGGTTTAATGCAGTATGTTGCTTTTTTGCTTCTGTAGACTCTGTGCTCTTTCATTCCAATAAAACTCCTCAGAAACCATTAGAAACTAGTATTTGACCAATAAACAAAACAATTGACACAATTTTTAACTATGACATGTTAAACTTTGGTGAGCTTCAGCGGGCTAATGCCATAGGAGCTCCCTCTCAAATTCCCAGGGGAAAAATTGGGCTGGGGCTGTCCGGGGCTAAGCCCTGGCACATAGGATGATGCTCTGACGTCATCACCCTCACACATTTGTCATATGTTTACAAAAAAGGATATATATGTTAAGACTTTTCTCGTTCTTAATATAGACTATATTTAGGGTCGATATGTGTTGACTTTACTTTAAAATAGCAGATCTCTGTGACCGGATATAGTTTGGCTTAGACCCCGGCCCCACGAGGACGTATATGGTAAAACGCATACGCAAGCGCAAAAAAGGCTTCCGTTCAAACGCATTCGATTCATTAACGTGTCCGTTCACACTAGACCGCTGGAAATGCTGGAAACGAGGCCTGTAAGTGGCGCTGCTGCCGCCCGAAATACACCAAAAACAGCGAAGAGGACCCCGGAGCATGGTTGCCCTTCTGTTTATTCTCCGCGGTGGACGGCGTGTTCTCCTGCTGTATATCTCTCCGGTAGTCCACAGCAGATGAAAAACACCCACCTCACCGCCTCTTCCAAAGAACGAGGGGACCGTGCGGCAGAGTTTCCGTAAAAAAAATGTTCCGCCGGTCAACATGTCCGTTAAAGTTTAAATCTTCCATAGAAAATTAGAAAAGTGCCGGTCAGAGGTCTTCTTTGTTATTTATTGAGCTTTAAAACAGATTGATAACGACTCTGTTCTCTGTATAATAATATTTAATAAACGGTGACTGCCTCTCTTTTCCTCCCCCCTCTTCTGACAGCCTAGCAGCAGGAGATGGAGGCGGGCTATTTCATCTTTATCAGAAAATGATCATATAGGGCACACACGGACCCACTACCCACATTGGAACCAGTTACCCTAGTCATTTAGTTCCCCCCCCCCCACAGAGCGGAGCAAGGCAACGAAACTTAAAATAATTAGCAGCATTTTATGGCGCGCTATGCATGGGGCCGCCTTGAGAGGGGTTTCAGACATGTCGTTTCAGTAAATTAAAAGGTGTTTCATGTTATCGTTGCTGTGGACCTTCTTAATACCTTGGAAAATGCCGTTTAATACTTTTTAATAGCCTTCATTTTCGCTAAATTGATTGATCAACTTTTAATACTTTTTAAAACCCCGCGGACACCCTGATCTGTGAACGTTACAATATTGTACAACTCTTCAAGTGTATTATATTTGACTGAAACATGAGTGATCTTGAACGACACATAGTAAAGGAAAGTCTTCATGTAATGTGGGTGGCTCTTAAAAGAGCCTTTGGTTGGTCGGTCAGCAGCTGCTTATCCCCCGAAGCCGTACAGGGTGCGGCCCTGCCTCTTCAGAGCGTACACCACATCCATGGCGGTCACCGTCTTCCTCTTGGCGTGTTCGGTGTAGGTGACGGCATCACGGATCACGTTCTCCAGGAACACCTTCAGCACACCGCGGGTCTCCTCGTAGATCAGACCGGAGATACGCTTCACTCCGCCGCGGCGAGCCAGACGGCGGATGGCGGGCTTGGTGATGCCCTGGATGTTATCACGGAGCACTTTGCGGTGGCGCTTAGCGCCTCCTTTGCCAAGTCCCTTTCCTCCTTTTCCTCGTCCACTCATTTTGGAGTCTTGGTAGATCAGGTCGTTCAAAACGAATGAGTGGAAGCAGTCTCACCGGCAGTGTTTAAATATTCACTGCGGACCTAAGAGAAGACGGACAGCGGGAAGGCTGCTAGGCGGGGCCAACGCTGCAGCCTCCACATCATCTTCCAACACATTTAGTTTCTTTTACAAACAAGCCGTTTAGGACAGAGTGAATACACATACTATACAAAGATGCTGTATGAGAAACCAATGTGAGTTTGGAAAATTGCACAATGTAAATCTATTCTAGTAGACCTCAACAATGGCATTATGATCAGTAGAAATGGCCATGACATGGGAGCTTTAAATTATTTGTTGGTAAACTGGGTTAACTTGTACAGTGTTGACATGTCTGAAAAAGCATCAGCAACACCATCTAATTTTGAGTCCGAGACAAGGTAGCCTACAAGTTATTTACGGTTGTATGCTCGACTAAATCCTTAGAATCGTTACAAGGTGTGTTTTTTGCATTTTGTAAATTGTGTAACTTGCTGCTGTTAAATACCATCAAACTATATGCAATATGTGCAATATATTTAAGCAATAGCTCACGACAGGCCGTCGTATGCTCATTATATCACAGCTAAGGGGCGTGGTTCGGCCCGACGCACAGCACACTTGGTAACTTGGTAACCTTTATAAAATGGCAAGATGAAAGAAAAATACACATTTTTAATTTAAATAGTTTTTATTAGTAAATAATGATGTTCAAAATAAAATAGTCCCTCCGTTGCCTTCCGCACGAAACCTATTGCGAGGTGGTTGCTATGCAACAACACTAACAGCTAGCGAACATGTTAGACAGAGAGCGTTGATCCATTATTGGCTATTTATTTACATTAATGTGTATGTTGCTGTTTATTGTGCAGCCACTGAAAAACTGTCCAGCATCAGTTGCATGGCTTACGTGGTCACTTGTATAGGTTGAGGTTGTTCGAGGCTGTTGCTTGGCGTGGAGAGAATATTTCTCCACTTTCTCTGGTCCCCGAGATTCGGATTCCAGTAGCTCTGGAGAGAGCTTTCGCACCTGTGGCCACTAACGCTCATAATTTCTCTGCTTTGTTTCAAGACCCGCATCAGAAAGCTCTTGAATGGTGGTACTTTTCCAGTTGGTCTACCTGCTCTTCACGTAGCTCTGCATGTCGTCGTTTAGGTGCTTTCTGGAGATAGGCACTGCTCAATCCACTCCTCCATACTATAGTAAGACCCCCCCCGGAGGTCGAAGTTAATCTTAAATGTTTCCATCTTATGCTTTGTAAATTTGTTTCGTAACGGAAGAAATGTAAATATATTTATAAAACGGACAAGTCAAATCAAGCAATCTGATTGGTCGACAGCGTTTTTGCGGACCTCTTTGATTACAGATTTGAAAACATCGTTGCTTCCTTTAAAAGTATCACAATTCATTTTGTCAAACCTTGGAAAGTATCTAGAAATCCCTGCCCTAATGCCAAAGGAACTGCACACTGAATGTGTTTTGCCATTTGATGTCTATGTCTGGACCGCTGCGTAAAAAGGAGGGTTTCTGCCAACTGTATACTGTTTTTCTCAGACGCGGAGGGATACTGACTTGTTGTGAAAAGTAATTTACAATTCTCCCCGCGGTATACACTCAGTATATCACGGCTAAGAACCAATCAGATTGCTTGATTCGACTTGTCCGTTTTATAAACATTATTATATACATTTGCCATTAATAACTTTGTATATGTGTTGAGGTGGAGAAGTCAAACTTTGCTTCTTGCATCTGTAAGAAATTAAAATCAATACGTGAATATTAAATGAATGCACCGTTTTATTTTGAAAAGCTTTATTTTGAAGGAAAACCCGGATGTTTACATTACGTCACTTCCGGGTTTACTTATCTTTGTTTTCCGCGGTTAGAATGGATCAAATAAAAAGTCATGAATGAGAATTTGAGGAGGAAAGACCCTCCAGATGTATTTGCTTGCAAACCACTGGACTAATCGAGCATTTGTATGTGATTTAAACTATATATCATTATATATGGTATATCAGTCAGAGGTCGAAGATGTTCGATAGTAACGTACTTTTAACTGAATAGAGAATATTTACTAGTACAGTAATATGTCTTACACATCGTTCTGTTGGTACTTGTTCTGAGTATTTCTTATCCATAGTTAGGGATTCAAAGTGAGAGTAATTACAGCTTCATTTCTAATTCAAATAAATATATATCCAAATACTTATTGAACAAATTGCTAACTTTATTGCAAAGATTAAAAAAAAGTCATTAAAATCATCATTACCAATCAGCAATTCCATCAACATGTATTTCATCGTTGTCTCTATGATCAATTCATTGTTCAAATTGTTTTAAATGTTCTTCCCCTGGACACATCATTAGCAATATAATGTGTCTTTAACCCGCTAAGTAAAACCAGAAGCATATCATAAAGAGTATATTTTAAAATCAATAAAGTGAGTAAATGATTTAAATCCATTAGCACATGATTTGAAAGCTAGCCACTGTTAACCAGCAGGTCTGGACCTTTGGTGGAATCATAAAAAGCCGGGAGTTGAATTATCTGGAGGCCGACCCTTTACTTCCGTTTCTGGTGAGGAAAAAAAAAAAGAGATTTTAATTCATTTCTCAGATTAACAATATTTCAACCCTGTTTTCCTGTTCTGCTGTCACAGCTATATTGGTAGTTGGATGTATCCTCTGTGTTTAGGTTTCCACTTTTGGAGAGTATAGCATTATTTCCCACTCACATTTACATCCGTAAAGCTTGTTGACACGGGCAATGTCATTCTTGCTCATCGTACGAGCAGTCCCCAAGTTACGACTCGGATTGTTCTTGGCGAGGATGGTTGGTTGGTTGTTTTTGCTGAAGCCGTATCTTGAGGATCAAAATAAGACAACATGTTTGGCAAACAGAGCTGCACACACACATCACAAGCACACAGACACTTGCTTCTTCACTAGGCAAGTTAGATGTAAGACCTAAAACTGATTTAATTAAATAGTGGATGAAATTTGACTTCACAATACCCAAAATTGAAGAAAAGGAAACGATGAATAATAATTATCATGATTGATTTTGAATGCAGGATTTTTACATGTCAAATTATACTTTTACAACCTAGAATAGCTATTTTCACTCAAGTAAAATATCTGAGTATCATAACACATACAAACATACAGTCACACAAACACTCACTTTCCGTAGTGCATTAAAGAGTCGAAGTCGTAGGGAGTACCCAAGTTGTTAGTTTGCTTCTTCTCAAAGTTATGTTCTTTTCCTGCACAGGAAGAGAGAACAAGAGAGCATTTATATTTGAGAACAGCTTTTGCATTTTTGATTTTTTATAAACGCTGGATTGAAAATGTTGGAACAAAACTTGGTTAAAAGCATGCCGGTAGACTTCACAGCCAACTCCTTTATTGCATTAGTAACTATTGGATGGATTTAAGCCAGACATTCATGAAGCTCACAGGATGTTTCCCTGACTTTTCTTCTAGTGCAGCAACTTGGCTAAAGCTTTCACCTATCCAGTCAAACATCTCAACATCTAAAGATGGATTGGCACAAAACTCCAAGATAATATATTGTATTCATTTAAATCTAATGCCATCAGATACAAATCTAAATGTGTCCAATACTTATCTCTGCAAAGCTAACTCCTTCCGCAGCCTCAGATTTCCTTTGTGTCGACTTGTAATTATCAGATCTTATCATTCTAAAAGACTAAACACAAGACAGGGGCTTTTCCAAGTGGGATGGAGGATGTACAAACTGGGAAATGGGAAAGACCCTCCAGAGCTGCTATCATGGCAATGGCTTTGATGTTGGTGGCTTTTCAGACATAAGGCATGAACTTAAACTCACCTGTCTGTAGATCGCATCATTTTTCATACAACACATACTGTACAATCAGGACTGTGAAGAAGAGCGTTTGTGTTTGAGCTGACCTGGCTTAATGTTCTGGGAGAGGATGGAGACGTATCGGTCTCTGTCGGAGCGGACTTGCTCGTGGTTGAAGCCCAGAGCGTGGAGAACCTCGTGCTGCACTGTGGATGGGGACACACAACCATTTTTCTTCAGGGAGACGGGCTGTCTTCCACTCTGTCGGCCCAGGTAGGACCAACACCTGACACACACACACACACACGCACACACACACACACACACACACACACACACACACACACACACACACACACACACACACACACACACACACACACACACACACACACACACACACACACACACACACACACACACACACACACACACACACACACACACACACACACACACACACACACACACACACACACACACACACACACACACCATATGAAAATAAGAATAGGTATTGTTGATACATTCCTGGCCTCTTGTGAGAAAGAGGGATCGGTTGTTTTTTTACATTCCAAAGTGACTAATTCATGGCGCATTTCCACTACAGCGCGGAGGTCGCTTTAAGCGTGCCGTGCCCGTTTTTGGTTACGTTTACACTTGGCGTAGTTCCAGCTAGCGGGTACTATTTCACAGTTTTTCTGTCCCCATAAAATTGAGGTTCTTTCCGGGCCAACAACCGGTCTGAGTCGGGCTGAGTATGCTAAACTTGAGACATAATCGCTGGCAAGGGGTCTATAACTACACCAAGATGAACATATTTGACCGTGATTTAATTGTAATACACGTTTCTAAATGATGCCGAAGTAACAACATACTGATACCGGATAGTAAAAACCATGAATTAAGGCTTTGACAAGTTTGCAGACAGACGGCAGGAGAAACACCTTTTAAATGCGTGTTTTCTGAATGGAGATCTGCTAAGCTAACGTTGTAAATGCTCCGACCGCCCACACTCACAACAACGGCCTACAGACATAAATAAACCAGCGACTGTATTCTCCATGACACAGACAGTCTGTGGTTTGTACTTGTTTAACTTGTGTCTAGTTTCTGAACAGATATGAGGAGCTGTGAGCTCTGAGGGCTAACAGCTAACGGCTGATGTTGGTTTTCTGTGGTTCTCATTAAAGATGACTTCACGGCTCCGCCTACACTGCGTTACTATAGTTACTGCCCCAGCTACTAAACTGTAATGGAAACGCAGCATAAAGTGAGCCGGGCCTAACGAGGCCTAACGAGGCCTAGCCATACCGAGCGAGGCCGAGCGAGGCCCTGTAGTGGAAATGCGCCATTACTGTACTCGTACATTCCCTGAGTATTTACATTTGACCTTTTTTCACATGTCCGTGAGTTGTTTCACCAAAGACAGTTTCTTCTTCAAACTTCTCAGAAATTTAATTTAAAGTCAAACAATAGTTTGATTCTCAAATAGGAATAGTGATCCAACTTTTCACTTGAAGATTGGAGAAAACTGAGAAGTAGTTTTTTTAAACTTGGTTTTTGTCTTCTTTCCTCCCCATCAAGAATAAGCACCTTTAATTCATATTTGGTGACCCTGTACAAAAAGTAGTGAAATTAAGCCCCTCCCCTAAAGTATGATTTTCTTAAACACTGACATGAAGCAACATCACGACCAACCAAAACAGAATCAGATTCAGACTTAGAAAGTTCAAATGTAATCACAGAAAAATGAGATTTCTTTGTGTTACAATGTGTGTTCTTACCCAGATCCAGGGAAGAAGTCGAGGTAGTCTCGCTGGGTGGTCCTCTCGACAAAGCGAATGCAGGTGGATGCGTGGAAGGTCACCAGGGCTCTGATGATGATGTTGCGCTCTGTTGTGGCTGCAGAGACAAAGAACAGGGTGCTGAGCACTGTTCTCACCAAACCTGGTCTGCCTTGCAGCATGAGATCTCACATTAGGTTGAATTTGAGGGCAAATGTGTATTTACTGTAGTTGGGGGAGATGTAGAATGGTACGTTTACGTGTCCTCTAGATTTGGGCCATTTGCAGCCTGTAGCCGTGCAGGGATCTGCATTCCTTCTTAAATTTGGCACAATGTCGCCGTCGACCAGGTGCGTAGCTGCAGAACAATAAGTAAAACACATTTGTTCATGAATATCCGTGCCAGGAGTCTGGAGTTTCACAAATATCATTGAAATGTACAAATGTGCTGAGGCTAAGGGCTTTTCCCTTCGTGAAAAATACATTTTAACAAGTTACAAATCACACAAGCATGTCCGACCAACAATGAGAAACCTTAAAATGTCCTCAAATAACACAAGCTGAATCCAACAGATGTTTGGAAAAGAATCCTTCATAAATGTCTTCAATGGTAACTTTTGAAAACTCATATTCTGTTGTTCGACTTTGACGAACAGAGATGAGATCTATACCAAGTCTTATTGTCATTTTGCCATCATGTTTTGGGATCGAAAATATGAAACTTGTGTCGTACTTATGTTAGCATTAGCTCTCTCGATGATGTCAGAGGCGTCCAAAGACTCTTCTGAAACAACAGAGAAAATAAATTATACCGGAACATTTAAAAGAGAAACTAAGAAGAAACAAATGTCAATAAAAAGTCAATTCTTCATTTCCAACTCACGTCTTTCTCCGTGATCAGGAGCACCCTGCAAAACCAATGAACAACATTATAAATATAAAAAACATGTTATTTCTCTTCAATGTTATTCATACGAATAAAATAATGTAGGTCCTTTTTCTATAAATAAAGAATAAACATTTTGTAAAGAGTCAGACTCACCGGAGGAATGGCCGACAAAGAGATGAAGAGGACGAAAAGCAAAACTGGAGTCATGACGGCGGTCCTCTGAAGTCAAACCTCAAATCTGAAAGTCAAAATCTGAAAAGTGTTTGGTGGTTAAGGAAAAGGTTTGGTATAAATACGTTCAACATTATTTATGTGAGAACACAAATAGTGAGAAGAGGGTCAGAGCTTACCTGCTGTAGCTGACTGTGATGCTCGATGCAGCAGGTCCTCAGATCCTCACGCTTTATAGGAAGCTGTGAGGGTGTGTCAGAGGATGGACTCAGATCTGGACACCTCAGCTTTCAGTCAAACATTTTATTTATGTAATGCTACTCAAGAAGAATTCAACTGAAATGTATTTTTACCAGGAAGGAAATGAGTCTCTTTACTGTAGAATACATAAAAACAACATTTTAATGCATGAGTCATTATCGAGAAATAAATGGCCAATGGTTCCCCTTTCAAACAAACAGAAATGATGAAAACCAGGAAACAGTTAATGCATCTTTTCACTTATGTGCATAAAATAAAATAAGATAAATGTCTTTTGATCCCCAGGGGTGAAACTCAGTTGTTTCAGCAGCACAAAAACAGAAAAGTACAGATTAATATGGAAGGTAATAAAGAAATAACAATAGTTTGCATTGAAGTATAAGTTCTCCGAGGAGGATATGATAAATACTAGATTTAATGCACCTTTTGACAGCACCAAAAGGAATATTTAGTATATTGTATATACATGTATTACCGCTATAAAATACAAATGAACACATACAACTACAATATTTTCTATATATTACACTCCGTTTAATCTATACTGCCACTTATCACTTATCGCGGCGGAGGGGGGTGTGTGTGTCTACAGAAGGTCCAGTTGTGATAGACACGGTTCACCACTTATCTTTTTCTACTTTTAAGATGTACTTATTTGATTAAAATGTGAATCAATGTGATGAATACATGGCTTTTGATTTAAGGGTATTTTATTTTTGTCTCTATATATTTTGTCCCACTTTACTTTAACAATGTATATTTCCCCTCTGTGAGAAGAACATAGGAATGTTGTCGTCTTCATTACTGTGTCACTGGGTTAGGGCTCTGTGACAAAGGATTGGTCTCCAGGAAACAAATTCTTGTTTTTCATGGGAAGGACGACAATGTTGGTCAATTCAAAGTAAAGCTCGACTTCTTTAGGGAACTGAGAGTGCAGACGCTTCTCAGGAGCAATGATGTGTCGCTGACGCATGTGTTGCTGGATGCACATACAGTATAGTATGTACCATACTTCTTCTTCTTCTACCTCTACTTCTTCTTTTTCTACCTCTACTTCTTCTTCTTCTACCTCAATCAATCAATCAATCAATCAATCAATGCTTATTTATATAGCCCACTGTCACAAATGTTACATTTGTCTCAGTGGACTTCACAGTGTGTACAGAATATCAGTATGACAATACAACACCCTCTGACCTTAGACCCTCTGTCCTTAGACCCTCTGTCCTTAGACCCTCACATCGTACAAGGAAACACTCCCAGGACAGACAGACGTGCAATAGATGCCGTGTGTAAATGGAAGAGATAATTCATTCACAACATAGGTAGACCAAATGTTTGGAAATGTGTCTATAATAAGAAGATGAATCCACGAGGATATCCATCCAGGACTTATGATCCAGGACCATAGCAAATTACATTTTTATTTTTTTTGTAAATGGTGTGTGTGTGTGTTTGTGTGTGTCTGTGTGTGGACTTTGCCACAGTCCTTACATGTTTATCACCCGACTAATACTTCTAGGTTTACTTACACAATACAAATTAGGAAACATAGGATACATTTGTCTCCAACAGGAGCAGATTTATTTAAAAAATAACACACTAAAAAACTACACTAAAACCAAAATAATACAAGCATTTTTTTTGTAAACACTGGCAAAAAAGAAAAAATGTACACAACCTGAATGTGCTTAGTGTTTTTGAATTGAGGCACCAGGCACTGTTATGCTTTGTTCGTTATTTTCGCGTCCAGGAGAGAAGCTTTAAAAGTAAGGAGACCAATGGAGTCTATGAGGAGGTTCAAATGGGTACTTTAATTAAAATGTTACAAGCAGTAGGTGGTTCAGAGAGAGGGAGAGAAAAGCTCCCTCTCTGTGGTCGGCCGAGCAGAAGAGAGCACACAAGCATTCGTCCTTCCCGCTTGCTGGCTGTTCGCCCCTCCTCTCTGGGGGCTGTGGTGACCAGCGACGTGCGGTCAGGGGAGGTAGGGGAGGCAGAGCCTCACCTGTCATACTCCAATGTAGAGGAAAAACAACTAAAGAAAAACTAAATAGTAATAATAATAAAATGTCTCCACTGATATATGATGTAAGTGTGATTAATGTATGATTCCAATCGCTTTTTAAATTCAAAATCAGCAAATTTGCCGAGCTCCGCTACAACTACGGGTAGCGATGAGAAGTGAGGCAGGGATGAGCTCTGCCTCTCGTAAGCCCACAGTAACTTGCTGGAGCGCGGGCACTAATTTAGCGCGGGCACTTATTTTGTGAGCGCGCTCAAGCCAGTTAGTGTGGGGTGAGGTGAGGGACAGATGAGCTCTGCCTCACCTCAGAATGCGTCACCCCACAGAAACTGTCTGGAAAGCGGGCACTAAGCTCATGCCTGTTACCATCTCACTGTAGGTCACCAATGTAATGTTTGTAGATCCCTTTATTACATTTATCCTCGCCGTCCATAGTCTCTAAATAACTCATTTCACGTATGTGATATTTAGGCTCGCTGGTCTCATCATACAACGGCAATGAAAAAAGCACCAGGGGAGGCAGCCATAACCTCTGCCGCACTGTAGCCCGCACATGAGCCCACAGGTTCTTGTTGCTACTGTTATTCTACGCAGAGACGGTAGACACAAACAACAAGCTATACTTTTCAAATTACAGGAAGATAAGGAGGACTTTTACAAAAAACTAATAGAGATTGTTGTCCAGAAGGATAGCATGGACTTCATCTTCAAGTCAAGGTAAGACCACAATTGTAATGAAAATGGGATCTTACTAAGAAAGAACAATCCAATATTTAGATGTTGGGTATCCTTTTGTTGAACGGTCTGTTTAAAATGAATTGAAGCATCAGACTAAAAAAGCTTTTGAAAATAGCCGAATATTTAGATTAAGGTCAAAATATAATATTTGTAAATCTGACTCTGAAAAAGTCAGTTCCTCACCAGCCATGAACATCACCGTACGTCACTGGTGGTGACGTAGGGGACTTCCCCCCTCGGTCTTCTGTGTCCGATATTGCGTCAAACAGAGGATTTCGACATTTTACATTCATTGCTTACTTCCACATGCCTTTTTTCTCCTCCTTATCTCTTTCATAACTTTATATGTAACACATGTTAACGGCGTCAATAGCCACTTTAATGATACAACTGGACGGTAGTCCCGCATGTCGTCATGAAGGATTTTCAGAATAAAAGCTTGGTATTGAGAACTTCCGTTTTTTTCCAGAATAAAATAGCATTTAAACTGACGGTATGTTCTAACTAAATTATGCCATAAAACATTGATTTTAATTTCTAACAGTCCCTCCTTACACACCTAAACGGTGTGTAAATAATACTGAAATCAATGAGTTCTTCATTTGAACTTTGCATAGTAGGCTACATACCTCATATCAAAAACATACAATCAAAATGGAAGGGTTCAATAGCCTCAACTTTACAAAAATACAAAAAATACTTTGACTGTTCAAACATAAAAGTGTTCCCTTGTGCATAACTTCTAGTGTTAACATTCTATAGCATTCTTCAAAATAGCAGCAATGGCTTGGTACTAGAACATTTCTTTCTCCCTCCTTTCACAGAAACCGTTCTCATACCACGCTCAGTGTTAAGACACTTGTTTTTACAAAGTGTAAAAGAAACATACCATTTTAGAATAGCAATGATTTATAAAACATGAACAACATCATTTTCATCAACATCTGTGTACGGGGGTGGGTCGTTTTGTTCTGCTAGCATTTGAAACTGTCTCCTTATGAGAAATGTACCCTCCCTCCTTTCATACCATTTAAGGTATGAAAGTAATATGTTCTCTAGAAGAGGCCGTTGTGATCAATCGGTACGTTAGGACATGGAATGCAACATCTAGCCCTCCCCTGGGCGCCCCTGTGCTATCTTCGTACACTGTGGAGCCTAAACTCCCCCTGGGACTGGTCTCTTAGACCTACTGGCTTTGGGGTGTTTCGCCATGTTGATTAACTACATAAAAAACATCACTGGCTGTGCTAGAGCACAGGTCCCAGTCCAATCCTGTGGCAAGACTGGCTAAAAGGTTCAGTGCTTCCCCTATATACAAATAGAGGCGGCGCAGCGCCGCTGCTGAATTTTTGTAAAAACATTTTTATTAAAATAATAATAAGTGGCGACCCTTTTTCATTTTTAATTGTTTGTTATTTGTATTTGTGGTATTTTTGTTACTGTATGTTCAATAAAGGTGTATCTTTGCTAAATCTTGAGACATTGCCACTGTATGTAATAGGCAGGGCCGATTTTTGGCATAGGCGACACAGGCGGACGCCTAGGGCGCCAGATCTGGGGGGCGCTGCGCTGGTAGCTCTGGGAGGGAAACAACTTTTTGGACCGTTGGTGCTCATCCACATTTTCGGCCTTGATGTAACAACATTCATAATTAAGTAAATGTAACACCCTTTCACCCCGGTTACACGTTTCATTTGCCCGGTGGGTGCTGTAAGTGATGAAAGTGGGGGATGTTGGCTTATCTGGCGCCCACAGCTCACAGCCGAAGTGCGAGCGTGGGAGCGAGCGAGGGCGCACCGGTACCGGCGCTGTTGTTATTATAATCTGGGGCTAGCTGCGCTAACTGATATAAGAAGTAGATGTTTCTACAACCAGGGTGGAGGAGAGCTCTCCTGTCAGACTGAGAGGCTCAGTGAGGTTAAGGACTCTCTGATTGTTTAGATAAGTTAATTGTAGTCTAAGTTATCTCAGTGGGTCTCAAACGTTTTGACCACAAATTATGTAAACACATATTTCCAAGGCACTCCTTTATAATTATTAGGATAAATAAAAACAGGTTTGAAATCATTCCAATGTATAATATAGGACAGTAATCCAAAAATATTAAATCTTCCCCAAATTCGCACATGAATTGGAATCTCTTAAAGAATCATTTGTTTATGATGAAAAGATTGAATAATATGTTCTACCCTCAGTGTGTTTTTATTTAATAGTTTCCTCTTTCTTACTTTATAAATTTACCAATTGATTAATTCATGGCTAATACATCTTTTTCTTTACGTATTTCTCGTTGGTGAATAATTATGTTTATGTGTAAACTCACTAACTCACTCCCGTTTTCCTTCCCTCCCCCTCTGGTTGTCAAGCCACGACCCCCTCATGTTCTGCTGGACCATGCCAACTCCTCCGTCCTTTCCTCTCCTCCGTCCACCTTCTCCTCAGTCCATCCGCTCTTGGATCCTTCCGCTTCCGCTTTCCATCTCCTCCTTTTCAGTCTCTACTGCTTGCATGGAGGGTGTATTCCGCTCTCATGTCCCACACTCTGCTCTTGTGCCAAATCTCGTGGCTCAACTTGGAACTTCATGTCCTGTGGGGGACCGATGAGAGTGTGCCTTTTTATGTCAGCTGGTTTTGGTTCTGGATGCCTCAGGTGGAGGTGGTTCTGGATGCCTCAGGTGGAGGTGGTTCTGGATGCCTCAGGTGGAGGTGGTTCTGGATGCCTCAGGTGGAGATGGTTCTGGATGCCTCAGGTGGAGATGGTTCTGGATGCCTCAGGTGGAGATGGTTCTGGATGCCTCAGGTGGAGGTGGTTCTGGATGCCTCAGGTGGAGATGGTTCTGGATGCCTCAGGTGGAGGTGGTTCTGGATGCCTCAGGTGGAGATGGTTCTGGATGCCTCAGGTGGAGATGGTTCTGGATGCCTCAGGTGGAGGTGGTTCTGGATGCCTCAGGTGGAGATGGTTCTGGATGCCTCACGGCCCGTCTACACTACAGGCATGAAAAAATCTTGAAGCTGGGCGTGTCTGAAGCTTGGCGATTTTTTGCGAGCAACCAATCACATGAATCTCCCGCCCCCGACATACAAAGCAATAGCAATGTTAAAACGAAGTAAACTGGATATAAACTCTCCAAACAGGCGAAAAAACGATCAGTTTCACCCACTGTCTCTGCCACCTCCCTCCATGCCTGGTTCCTCCGGTTTGTATCCCGGTAAATAGTTCCGGTCGTAAAGAACCGGGTGATTTGCTACCGTAATATCTCGTTTGGAATATGAGGAAATGAACTGCGGTCTGGCTCTCCCAGCTTGCACGCGGTTTGATTGGCTGCGCTTGCACTGGCGGGATTTGTATAAACGGGATTTGATTGGCTGATGCCAAGCATCGAGCCTCAAAAGTTGAACATTGTTCAACTTTTGATGCCGATAGATGCTCGTGATGCTTGCAAAGCCATGCCATGCTCCCCACAATGCAGTTCGGCGAAGATTAAAAATCTTCTACGTCACCCCATTCAAGTGAATGGGCGAAGCGTTGAAAGCATTTTTGATGCCTGTAGTGTAGACGTACCGTCAGGTGGAGATGGTTCTGGATGCAGTCTTGTCATTGTTATTTCAGCTCTGGTTCTTTGTTTGTTTGATGGAGGAAGAGGAGTCTCCTGTGGTGAGGTCTTTTGTTTGCTTGGAAGATGGGGTCGTAGCGGTCTGACAGGCGGAGAGAGAGAGAGAGAGAGAGAGAGAGAGAGAGAGGAGAGAGAGAGAGAGAGAGAGAGAGAGAGAGAGAGAGAGAGAGAGAGAGAGAGAGAGAGAGAGAGAGAGAGAGAGAGAGAGAGGAGAGGAGAGAGAGAGAGAGAGAGAGAGAGGAGAGAGAGAGAGAGAGAGAGAGAGAGAGAGGAGAGACCTTGGGACGCATTACCTATAGTTAATTCTAACACTGTTAAATCTCATCTAAACCCAATGAATGTCTCCTAATAATTTTACCATATCCCTACACATTGTTTCTACCCACTGTAACATGGCTACTCCAAATAACTCTTTTCAGGAAACCATCTTCTTCTATAAATTGAAATACCTACATGTTTCAAGCACCACATATTTCACACCCTATAAAAGAACGTCCCCATATTTTCTCCATCACTTTAAATCTCACTGTTATTTAGAACATAAGTAACTTTTTGTGACTGGACATACAGTATCTGCAATGTTGCCACTATCTGCTGGGGAATTGTGTTCATAGAGTTTGTACGTACAAAGCTGTACTTGTGGGTTAGTAGCCTGTTTCTACTGTAATCATTTTCAATAATTGTGCTCAGATCGGTCACCGGTCGGTTGTTCATAAACTTAACAGGGGGTGTTTCTGGTAAAGACTAAAACATGGATCCAGTGTATTTGGAGATTCCCCTAATCTGTTAATCCCCATCACTTACATATCCCGATCACTTAAAACCCATCTCATCATTTGATACAAGAACTACATATAGGGGGGTGAATCATCTTGATTGTAACCGCCTCACCTTTGGGAACGAGTATTTCTAACTCCTCCTCTTGTTGCTCAGCTGATCTTTTGGCTCTGGGGATAAGTGAAAGTCTCTGAAACCCAGCTGGAGTCTTGTTAGTGAACTAATGGTTCCATGTTTTACTTGATATTGTACTCCCCTTCCAACCAGAAAGGTGCCAAGTGTAATGAGCACAATCAACAATGCTATTCCGACTCTTATCCCTAGGGGACCCCACAATTGGTTTGGCTTTGTTCTTGACATCATCTCTATTTTATCCCTGGTTGTGTCTGTTACAGAATTTAAATAAAGAGTGCAAAAATAACGTATACAAAACGTTGGACTCTTTTCAGGTGTAAAACAAAAAATAGGTTTTCACTTTAGTGTAGACAATTCATCTTTTGAGCTGTTTCTATCTTTATCTTATTTCTATTTATTGTTTTGTTCCAGCTCTGCCAAATCAGTCCTAACTCCCAATAATGTTCTGGAAGTTGCCAGTGAAGGGTGACAATGTGTGAGGTGGTGTCAATTTGCTCCTTTTTCTTTACCTTTAAACCGGAGCGCGTGTGAAGTTTGTTACAACTTCTCACGGTTCCGTCCACCGGGGATGAGCCCACTGTCTTTTGTGAACTTTCACCCTCACCCAATCACCTGGCCGAACAAGAGTCTCTTCTGATGTCTCGTCTGGTATCTCTGTAGTTTTCCTAGCCTGCTGTGTAGACAAAACTTGGATAATATTACTCAGAGTTCTGACATATTCATCCACTTCTATTTGTCTAATATCTAAAACTGGACCACTCCCTCCTTGGAGAAGGCCCAAGCTTTGGCATACCTCTTGTTGTTATGAGACCTCTTGTTGACTACATGTTATTATTTATTAACTACGTCACTGAAATCAACATATCTGTATAATTATGACACTCCCTCCTTTGAGCGTAACATGCTCAATTAATGTTGCAATGATTACCCTATTCTGAACAGGACATGTAAAACCCATAACGTTTCATTAAATAAATATAACTTATCCGTGTACCCACAAGGCGTACAAAAATATCGTATGATGTATGGCTTTCTGATGGCATAAATGCATATTCACAAAAACTCTGCCATTAGCACTTCTAATAATTTACTTGTTTCAATAATGGCTTTTGTCATGGTGTTATGCATCATCGTTGCTGCGAAAAACGATACCACTTGTTTCGCTAATGCGTCTCAATAATTCTAGGATTAGAGGATTGGTTGACACTGCTGAACTAACATGTGATAAAATAATATTTCTCTAAACTGGAGGGAAAATACGAACTATTCTCACAGAGGGTGACCTGCATGAAGGGCTGGTGCTCCTCACTCAAAATGAGATATTGCCTTACGCACTACACTATAAATCAGTAAAGTTACTCAAGAATAAATAAATAAAGACTGATTCTTGAAACTGTTGTAAAAACCCTAAAACTTCTTCCTCCAAGCTCTCAATCAGTGTTATGTTATTTAATCTGCAGCTCATGCCTTAAAACAGATACTTCAGACCGATTATAAAATTGTGTTTATGAGAAATATGTAATCTGACTCCATAAATCACATAATTGTTTGATGAAAAACTACACCTCTACTAAGAATAAATGAAGTTCCCCTTTAAACACAGCCCCGGTCTTCTGACGGGGTCCATCTATGTACTGGCTGGAAAATGTTGGGCCAGTCTCTGTCGCTCCGTCACTGTTCTCCCGTTAACAGTCGCTCTCTAGTTCAGCTGGGTTCTTGTTGACTTCTTCACTGGTTTGAGACAAGCGACCCTATCGGACACCTCCCTTTGTAGCCAGACTTCACCACAGCAGAATCAAGTTTCTGTTTTCAGGTCCCAACAGCTTCACGTCAGGTGTATCGCCGCCCCTTGAACTGCAGTCGGTGTAAACAGGAGGACTTGGTAAGGATCCTCCGTCTTGGGCGAGTACCAGGTTTCCGTATTTTGGGTGGAAACCCATCGTCTTGACCTCATTAGCTGTGTGGACACAATAGTTTTCTGTGTGGGGGAACAGCATCACTCGTAATCTCTATCCTTCTCATAATTACAAAAATAGTCAGCTAAATGTTCTAATCTGCTACTTCTAATCTGTGGATGCTTTATATGTAAATGCAATACTACTCTCCATTTTTTAAATAACATTAAACCTCTCCCTCCTGTGGTGACAGATATGTAGCTGGATTTCAAAATACCCTTGTGCTGACGATGCATAACCTGGTGGTCTGGCCCTCTGAGCTTCCTCATTGTTGTGGTTGATACCAAGCTGCCGGTGGCATTTGGTTCATGCTTGGCACCCCCCCTCCTCCTTGCTTGTCCTTGGAATCCACTGCCACCACTGTGTCCTCCCCGGTGCTGATATTGTACGGGTGTGTAAATGGGTGCTGGTGGCTGTGATTGGGTGGGGACATACACAGGGGTTTGTTGTGTCTGAGGCTGCTGAAATGGTGTAGGAAAGTATTGTGGTGCTTGTGGTTGGTCTAATTGGTTTAGCGGACATTCATTGGACCAATGTGACATCTGTCCACATCTGAAGCAACCACCATTCTGGACAACTCTTCCTCTGCCTCTTCCTTTTCCTCTGAAACCTCCTCCCCTCTGTTGATTCTCTATCTGATTGTCTGGCACTTCCTGAGCTTGAACTGTGTCTGCACTACGGTCTCTGTTAGTATGGCCTTCTCTGGTCCTATGGCATGCCATCTCTACACTTGGCAATGGGAATAACCAGGGTGGAATGGACAAGATTGGAGCTGTGGGGCAATATTTGATTCAAAGCTGTACTTGCTGCTTTCACATCACCAATCCATCCAAAACTGGTTAAATGTGACTCATTGTGCTCCCAGCAATCTTTCAAAAATTCTTTTTTCGCAGGATGACTATCACCATGCCCCTGAAGGTTTACCCATATGCCAACATTAACTTCACTCTTCTTATCCTTAAAGGCGTTTCTCCCATTTCCACCTGTATTGCTGATACTGGAGATGTTTTAAAAGCTCCACTACAAATCCTCAGGGCCTGAGCTTACATCCAGCTTGTTAAGGTTTGATTCTGCTGCTGCCATGAACGCTATACACGCATAATCTAATACAGGTCTCATGAGTGCCCAATGTATATTCAGAAGTGATGACCTACTCGCTCCCCACTCCTGTCCCGCCAAACACCGAAGTACATTGTTGACCTTTTTACATTTATTTTGAACTTTTCCTATATGATTGCTCCATGTTGACTCCCCCCTCGGTCTTCTGTGTCCGATATTGCGTTAAACAGAGGATTTCGACATTTTACATTCATTGCTTACTTCCACATGCCTTTTCTCCTCCTTATCTCTTTCATAACTTTATATGTAACACATGTTAAAGGCGTCAATAGCCACTTTAATGATACTACGTAGTCCCGGATGTCGTCATGAAGGATTTTCAGAATAAAAGCTTGGTATTGAGAACTTCCGTTTTTTTCCAGAATAAAATAGCATTTAAACTCCCACACCACGCCGCTCCTCCGCTCCCTTCACTGGCTTCCAGTAACTGCTAGAATCCACTTCAAGACACTGGTACTTGCGTACCATGCTGTGAATGGATCTGGCCCTTCCTGCATCCAGGACATGGTTAAACCGTACACCCCAGCACGTGCACTCCGCTCTGCATCAGCCAAACAGCTCGCTGCACCCGCACTGCGAGGGGGACCCAAGTTCCCATCAGCAGAAACACGTGGGTTTGCTATCCTGGCTCCAAAATGGTGGAATGAGCTCCCCATTGAAATCAGGACAGCAGAAAGCTTACACATCTTCTTCAGACTGAAAACTCATCTCTTTAGACTCCACTTCCAGAGATAGAATGACTAACAAAGCACTTATATACTAACAAAGGACTGGCTTATCTAAAGCCAGTTGAGTAGCACTTGAAATGTTTTAGCTCTATGAAACCTGATGTACTTATATGATTCTGTTTTCTTCAAGTTTGTATTTTGTAAGTCGCTTTGGATAAAAGCGTCAGCTAAATGCAATGTAATGTAAAGACCAATCAGAGAGTTACATGGAAATAAACATGTTTTATTGGATGACAGGTATGTACCTCTCCTCTCTGACAGTGTTTAAACTTTAAACTGTTTTTTAATAAAAAAGACGGCAATTCTCGAGTGGTGGCTCACACAACAACCCCAGAGCGACCACCTGAGCCAGGTGAACAAGGTATGTAAATATCAGTAAACTTACAAGTTATGCGAACATATAAGCAAAGCATAAATTATAGCTACGTTGACGTTACTTTGAATCGCGCTGGTAAGCTAAACCGTTAGCAAGTAGCTATAGCTAGCCAGATATATTAAATAAACAATTTGACATACAATCTAAATGTTGGCTGCACTTCCTCTACCCACTGAAGTGCTAGTGAGATAGCTATCATCTCCACTGTGTATACTGCGATGTGATCACTCGTTCGCTTTCCCACTTTGACCTTTAATTCAGGAACATAACATGCAGTTTAAAACTAGTTTGACCATTTTCTGGATTTTTGGATCCATCAGTAAATATTTGTATAAACTGCCCATATTGTTCAGAACAGTATTCACATAAGCCTGCACATTGATTTTACTTTTCATTGAATATAACCGTTTCAATAATGATAAATCTACTATAGGTTGAGGTAGCAACCATGGTGGAACAGCTGATAACAACACCGTCGGACTAATATTCCATTCCTTAACTTTGAATTCCTTACATAACTCAGAAACACAAACACAAAAACTTTTTTTTTTTATTTTGTTACTTTCCCAACTTGTTTGTACAGTTTGTTTAGTAGGGTGAGTATCTTTATGACCCTGTAGATTTGCCCAGTGATGAACAATTAACTGTTTTCTCCTCAAAGAAATTGGTATTTCTCCGACCTCTACCTGAAGTGCAGACACTGGTGTAGATCTTACTGCCCCACAGCATATCCTTAGTGCTTGTGCCTGGACTCTATCTAATTTTTGAAGAGAAGAGTATACAGCTGACCCATACACTATTAGTCCGTATTCTATGGCTGATCTAATTAAGGCTGTGTATACGTTCCTCAAAGCAGCTTGATCAGCCCCCCACTCAGTGCCTGCCAAGCACCTCATAACATTTAAAACCCTTTTACATTTATCTACTACCTTATCAATGTGAGTACTCCATGTGACTCTCTCGTCCAACCATATTCCCAGAAATGTAAATGTCTTCACTTTCTTTAGTTCTTGTAACTTCTTCTTCTACCTCTACTTCTTCTTCTTCTACTCCTAATTCAATGTACCTGCCCGCGAAATATTGGACAAAAGAAACTCGGCTAGTAGTGTTAACTAAATCCATAGTATTACAACGAAAGTGCTTTAAACGAGGTAAATTACGAAGTGTGGGATTGAATATTAAATTAGTTTGGATTAGATTTATTGGGAATTCATTTCCACAGCACATTTGTGGTAATCTGTATTATATAAACCGTATTGGTACAATGAGCGACATCTAGTGAGGGATTTTGGAACATTAATTTGATTTGTCCTCAGGGGGAAATTCATTTTCACAGCACTGTGAAAACAATATGACATCAACAAAAAATAAGACTGACAACTACAGATAGCACCACACATGATGGTTACTTGTTATTAGTTAGGGCTGCCTGTATGGATCAGGTTTTTGCCAAAGCGAGCCCTTTTACTAGAATAATAATATGTTATGTATTATATAAACCGTATTGGTACAATGAGCGACATCTAGTGACGGATTGTGGAACATTGATTTGATTTTTCTCCTGGCAGTTAGACTCTAGAGACAAACCAGGGGTCTTTGTAATCTGTGTCTGTCCATTTGGTGAAGTGTTTGATCCAATATTACATTTGGTTTATATATTAGTCACTTTCTTATGAAATGCCAGGTTTTAGGCCTTGGTCTGAACATTCAATCCTGAAAATAAAAAATCAACCAGATTAATGTTTCTTTAATCCTGACCTGACTAGAGGTAAGTACATCTGAATAGGAAGACGACTTAAGGGATAGAGGAGAACAGGTTATGGTATAATTACAGAGCCTGTCCATTTATAAATTGAGGAAATCAATGTTAGTCTGTTAACCAAAGTGCAGCCATCTGATAATGTACTATCTGTTATTAAAGATCAGAGGAACAGAACAGAATGAGAGGGGTAAATCCAGAATAACAACAAAGAAGCAAAGATATTGTAGAGCAGTGAGAAGGAAAAAAGCTTGGTGTGTCATTTCATTACATTGCCAGTATTTTTCGTTGTTGTGAAAAAAAGATCGCCCCCTCGGATTTTTGAACAGCCCCCTCAGTCATTTCATCCTGGAGCCGGGCCTGTGGCTGAGTCTGGGATGTGTCCAGGGTTTTTCTTCTTCTTAGTTCGGTAATAACCTGTGTCACGATGGTGTAGCTGCTTATTGTTCTCTGATTTAGTATCATCTTGCACTTTGTCTTCCAGATCTTCGTACATGTGGTACAAATTACCAGCTGAAAAAGGTCCCTGTGTTTATTGTCCATCCCCTCATCCAGAATACAATACATGATTGAGATTATTCTACATTGAAGTCTAAGCCGATGCCCCGTAGGAGCGACCACACCTCCTGGGCTCTGCAGCAGTGCACGAGGAGGTGCTGTAGAGTCTCGTCCTCCTCACAGTTAATCATGGGGCATGTTCTAGTTTTCACATAGCAGCTCCATGAAACCACAGCTGTGACCGCAAGTCTGTTGACTGATATCAGCCACCTCACGTCTCTCATGCTCTCCGATAACTGTTTACTTTTCACTCATTTCAAGACTTCGTTACCTTCGTCAGGTGTTAGGTTGTTGTATGCTATAACACCTCCATATTTGAAATCGTTTATCGTTTTAAAAATTACTCTATTCGGTAGTCCGATTCAATCAATCCCTAAATGCTGAACTTCAGTTGTGAAGTCACCATAAACTAATTGTAATAGGGACCATTTCTAGCTCTGCCTCTTCTTTTCTTCCATCCCATTTCTCCATCCTCGACCCAAGGTGCTTTCCTATTGATTGCAGCTGAGATATTTTTTACAAAAGTAATTTTTAGTTTAATGCCCAGGTCTATGGCTCCCAGGCCTCCATATTCCCTACTTTTAAATAACAAATTACGTTTAGCAACCTCCCTTGTTGTACCCCACACCAAATTGACACACTATTTGTTTAACTGTTCCTTTTCCCCTTCCAGACGTTTTTGATTAAATTTACTAGAAAATAATGAAGTTGACTCCGACTAGCGACAGACTTTAAATCTTATCTGCGGACGTAAAGGAGAACCACATGGGAACTTTGCTGAGCGCGGTCCAACTCGAGACCCTTCCCCATTTTTAAAGTACTTTTGGTTGGTTATGGTTTTTTATTTTCTGGTAACTTTTTATATATTGGTAAGGACCCTGCTATACGCTTAAAGTGACAGGTATTAAGGTACTTTAAAGTCTAATAAACATGATCTATAGTAGCAGTAATATGAGCATCATAAAAACATGAATAGATCGTGTATATATATATATATATATATATATTTGTATTCCTCTGGATTGTAGGAAACGGCATTTCGATCTCTCTGTCTGTACACACAAACTGAAAGACTGACAATAAAGTTGATGGGATGGTTTACAGACTGTTTGGAAACCCAAATCAAAGCTTTGTGATTTCATATTTTATAGAATATAATCACAAATAAAGGAACTTCATTTGTCTCTTCTGCAGCACAGTTAATTATTATTCATGTATACAGCTGTTTATTTAATGTATAACTGCTCTTTAATATAATATTTACAGTTAGATTCTATATCATTATTTAACAATGATGTAAAATCACCACCAGGAGAAAGTGGAGTGTATGAGGGTCCAAGGACAGAGGGGGTCGTTCTCATATTCTGTACAAACCGAGTCCACTGAGACAAGTGTGATATTGGGCTATATAAATAAACTTTGATACACTTGAGTCATGATGAGGCTCACTACTAGGGAGGGAGACTTCTCTGCAGTACCTTCAGCCTGCAGTCACATGTGTGGCAACACAGCAGCAAACAGCTGATTGAGGAAAGCATCAGCTCTCTGGATAGAGGTGTGTGGCTCTTAAAGGAGCCTTTGGTGAGGTGGTTGAAGCGGGATCAGGGTGTGAGATGTATTAAGTTCTGTCTCTCCATATACATACCTTTCGTTCGATAAATACTGCTACATGTGTTATGCTCATATTGTTACACTGGGTCAACTTGAACAGGGCTTTGAAGTGGTTATGAACCCTAAAGGGCATCAGCCACATCAATTGGTGTTTGTCTTAGCAGGTTATAAGTATTCTCATAATGGTGGACATTAATTAGTAAATGTTTGGAAGCTCTATAGAAACGGCCATAGTAGTTGAATGAAACAGTAGTGCTTTTCCAACACTATGAAATAGAGGCACAGGTTTGATGAAGGAAAGCTCTCTGGAAAGAAGTGTGTGGCTCTTAAAAGAGCCTTTGGTGTTTATTGAAGCGGGTTCAGAGTCTTCACTTCTTGGCAGCCTTCTCGGTCTTCTTGGGCAGCAGCACAGCCTGGATGTTGGGCAGCACGCCTCCCTGAGCGATGGTCACTCCTCCCAGCAGCTTGTTGAGCTCCTCGTCGTTGCGGACGGCGAGCTGCAGGTGGCGGGGGATGATCCGGGTCTTCTTGTTGTCCCGGGCGGCGTTTCCAGCCAGCTCCAGGATCTCAGCGGTCAGGTACTCCAGCACAGCGGCCAGGTACACCGGGGCTCCGGCACCGACACGGTGGGCGTAGTTACCCTTCCTCAGATGCCTGTGGACACGGCCGACGGGGAACTGGAGCCCGGCCCGGGAGGAGCGGGTCTTAGCCTTGGCTCGGGCCTTTCCTCCGGTCTTCCCTCTTCCTGACATAATTGCTTTCTCGGGTTTACAACGAAGTGTGGCTCTCTGCTTGCCACAGCGACTCTTTATATCCACCAGCTGCTCTCTGATTGGCCATCAGTGAGCGTATCGACGATCGTCCAATCAGAAGGGAGCTCACGTAAAGACTTCTCCTTCCAGTTGCTACTAAAAAGAAAGACACTAAACCTGGAGCTATTCTAGTAAATGTAATGAATATATTCATCATATCTGTCTGATGAGCACAGTGTTCACAATTTAGACCCATTTATTTATTGTTCATCATTTTACAATGTGTCGCTAACAGGCTACAGATGCAGGCAGCTCACAGCAGCAAGTAAAGAGAAAGAGATGAAGTTATACAATGACATAATAATCAGCACATGATAAAAGCCAAAGTCATTCTAACAGTGAAGTCCTATTGAACCCAGGTCTCAGTGTGTTATCTCTTTATTTGATTAAAATGGCAAACACATTTAATAAATCATATATAAGTTGTAGTTTTAAATCTCTACCTGAGCAGATGTAACGGACCTGAAGGCAGCTTTATTCTTTGTTGATAAAAGGCTCATTGATGTTCGACCAGAGCAGTAAGATTCATCTTCTTGTTAAGATCATGTGTAATTAGAAACACTGCTTATATAAAGTGCGTCTTCTCCGACTGAAATCAAAACACGAGTCAGTGAATGATGGAGATAATCAGAATAAGAGATGGAAGAAACAGAATACCACACTGTACTAAACTAGAAGTCAAAGCTGTGCAGTAAACATGTTCCTTCAAGTGTTCACATGATCATGAAAAGGTGGATAAGGATGTCACAGACTGAGTGTTTTATCATGATATCTGATATCACTTATTAGTACTACTTGTACTACATGGAAGAGCGGGATGCTATGAAACGGTTTACTTTGGATTCTTGTTCTCAATGTTTCATTGATTTGTTACCTCTTGAAAATCTCTTTCCACATTGTTGTGCGATACATTCCTCGTTGAGATTATTACTGATACTGCCTGCTTCTTAGTTATTCCATCTTTTGCTGGTACAAGAATATGTATCTAACTCTGTTGACTTGTTATCTCCCACACTGCCTTCTACATGTTGCACTCATTTCACAAAGAAGGAGATAACATGGAGCTTTCCTCATCCCTGTGTGGATATTCAGGACGTAAAGCAGAAACAGAGAGAAAAACAGAACACAGTCACAAGGATAGAAAATGATACAGGAAGTGTTAAGATATATATTTGGGTTTGAATTGTTATAGTTACATGTGAGTGTGCAGGTCTTTGTACAAACAGCAATCGCTGTCACTGGGTTTCAAGTCTGGCCCAGAGGACTGTCCGAGGAGGGGTGAGTCTGAGGGTGGACTGACTCCTCAGATTTATATCCCCCTGAATGTACTTTTTTTTTTTTTAGCTTTAAAAGTTATTTGTTTACTTAAATGTGTTGTAAATACTTTAGAACCCTTTTTAAATTCAAAATTGTCTTAAGAATACTTCTATATTTTCCTTGGTATACATACATTGAAACTTATTTAGATTTGTTTGAACAATAAAAACACTGACATACATGCTACACAGAATACACAATCTGGTGTTTACACTGACCTGTTACTTATTTGGAAGATATATTTATAACGGTACAGAAAACTAAAGTGTGAACCAGTGTATTCATTAATATCAAGGATTGTAACTCTTTGAAAGGTGTAGGTGGCTCTTAAAAGAGCCGTTGTGTGTGGGTGTCCTGGTCTCAGTCTCTATGCCCTCTCCCCGCGGATGCGGCGGGCCAGCTGGATGTCCTTGGGCATGATGGTGACCCTCTTGGCGTGGATGGCGCACAGGTTGGTGTCCTCGAACAGGCCGACCAGGTAGGCCTCGCTGGACTCCTGCAGAGCCATGACGGCGGAGGACTGGAAGCGCAGGTCGGTCTTGAAGTCCTGAGCGATTTCCCTCACCAGGCGCTGGAAGGGCAGCTTGCGGATCAGCAGCTCGGTGGACTTCTGGTAGCGGCGGATCTCCCTCAGAGCCACGGTACCGGGCCTGTAACGGTGAGGCTTCTTCACGCCGCCAGTGGCCGGGGCGCTCTTACGGGCAGCCTTGGTGGCCAGCTGCTTCCTGGGAGCCTTTCCTCCGGTGGACTTACGGGCGGTCTGCTTGGTTCTGGCCATTGTAGTTTCTCAGTGTTCACAGCGAAACGAGGAGGAGGAGAACTGTGTGTCTGTGAGCAGCGCCTTTATGAAGGCGCTGCCGGAGCAGGGCAGCGCTGATTGGTGCAGGCCGAGAGACACGTGCGCTGTAGCTGCTTTACTATTGGACAATGTAGACCACTCCTCCACAGGGGATGATCCGGGACTCCGGGAAATAAACGTTTGTTTTGTTTATGATTTTGTATAACTGAACCCTAGGTCTGTTTAGCAAAAATGAATTCTCCCTTTCTAAAGTATAACTAGGCTTCAATTTTTGTGAAAAAAACTGAGGATTTAGTCAACTCCCAAACGCTTAATATGAGAATTAACAGATTATAACCACAAATAAATCATTAATTGATCATGTAGTGTGCAGAAACAGTCTTTAAATGGCACCACCTTTCAGTGCGAATGTAAGACATACAATGAATAACTATTAACTAATTAAATCAGGGTTTCTGCAGCAAAATTAGAACTCTTTATAAAAGTCTTTGAGTTGATTTGTGTTAAAGAGGTATATAGCCTACTTATTCATATTCAATATATGTGCCAGGATGTATGTTGTTTATATATTGTTTATTTCACGAACATATAAGCAATTTTGGTTTGTGTTTTTGACATTAATGATTGGTGAAATGATTGCCTTCTCTTATTAAACCATCACTTTGTATTACCGATATCAATAGTTCAGGGGGGGCTTTACGTGTCAGCAAGAAACACCATTTAGATTGTTGTAACATTTAACAATAAATGTTTTCATTTGCCCCCTTTAAAGATTTGCTAAAATAAAGATTACCATTTAGCATTTTCTCTCGGGATTGCAGTAAGTAAGTACAACTTTATTTATACAGCCCCCTTCTCAACACGGATGTGCAAAGTGCTTCACAGTACAGCACACAATTCACAGTGCAACTATAACACACCAATAAAAGACAGCTACTAACTCACCTCCTCCTCCGACCCAAAGGCATTATTATTGTCATTCAGAAATATCTGTAAAATACTCACCACCATATTTCCCTTTATGTTGTGAAATGTACACACATGGTGTTATAAACAAGTATAGAGTTAAAGTCTTGACGTTTTACTGCGAATAACAAAATGAAACTACGGTTTATCCTATTTTCCCATGTATTCTGTATAAATAACATTTTTACATTAATATAATAAGTAATTTATATTTCTGATAGAATAGTTATAACAGGAGGAACTCTCTGGATGGGTTGGGTGGCTCTTAAAAGAGCCGTTTGTTTGAGATATGTCGGGTTTACTTGGAGCTGGTGTACTTGGTCACGGCCTTGGTGCCCTCAGACACGGCATGCTTGGCCAGCTCTCCGGGGAGCAGAAGGCGCACGGCGGTCTGGATCTCCCTGGAGGTGATGGTGGAGCGCTTGTTGTAGTGAGCCAGACGGGAGGCCTCTCCGGCGATGCGCTCAAAGATGTCGCTCACGAAGCAGTTCATGATGCCCATGGCCTTGGAGGAGATGCCGGTGTCGGGGTGCACCTGCTTCATCACTTTGTACACGTAGATGGCGTAGCTCTCCTTCCTGGACTTCCTCCTCTTCTTACCGGTCTTGCTGGCAGTCTTAGCGACGGCCTTCTTGGAGCCCTTCTTGGCCGCCTTGACTGGGGGTGCGTCTGCAGGCATGACTACAGGTTCAGGTTTGATAGAGCTAGTGACTGCTGAAGGCAGAGCGGTCTATTTATATCCACCCTATGCAAATATCACTGCGCTGTTGCTCGCATCGGATTGGTAGTTTCCGGAGGGGATGTAGCGCATCCTGAGGTGGACTGAGCATGCGCAGAAAAGAATACTGGGAGAAGTTTTCTTCATTTCTATGAGTTATTTAGCTAACATGCCTCTTACCAACTTGATTTAACAACACAGACTCATGCAATGTTTCTTCTTCCCACCAGGCACCCAAAACATATATAAGTTATAAAAGCCAATTAATCATTCCAGAGTTTAAGTGAAGTCAAAATGATGTTGTCATTAGCCCGCAGGTTATACACAGGCTGGATCATGCACAATTAAAGACAACGTGTCTGTGGTTCTGTGTCCATGCTAACACCTACGTAGTTGAAGTGTGAAAATAAATTGATTGCGTTTCAGAGAACCAATAATGATGCTCTGAGAAATAATTTCCTGACTATTGAAAAACATTTGGATTTAATAATTCATGGTATTTACTTTAGGGCTTTCCCAAGTGTTCAAAGCGCCTTACATTACATATTAGACATGAATCCAGATTACTGTGGACAATACCCACAGGACACACTCTGCCAGAATCCACCGTGGTGTCTGATATATTGAATTAAAATATTCATCTTGGTTAACAGATAACGAACGGTGAACAAAAACAAAAAGATGAAATGTTAAATACTTATCATCAGCTTTTAACACAATGAAGTATAGTAGAGTAATGTTGCCTCCACAACTCAGCTATGTTATGGGCTCCAGAGACTCCCTCTATGGTACACGGTAACGACGTGCTGGCCCTGTTCAGAGCTCTCACCTCCTTCCAGAAGCCATCATATCCCTATGAAGGAGCTTTTCAGCCATAGAATCCGCTCTCAATCTTTCTGTATGTTTGTTGACATAACAAACTGCATATTTATATCT
This sequence comes from Notothenia rossii, assembly GCF_949606895.1. Classification (NCBI taxonomy): domain Eukaryota; kingdom Metazoa; phylum Chordata; class Actinopteri; order Perciformes; family Nototheniidae; genus Notothenia; species Notothenia rossii. The sequence continues at coordinate 1,806,030 of NC_136907.1, forward strand.
AGCCTTTGTACGCTTTTTGAGATCCAGGACAGGCCCCTCTCTGGGCCTTCCTGCCCGGACCCAGGCCCCAAAAGCATTCTTGGCTTCAGCGTATTGATCAGCCACATGTTTATTCCACCCTGGCTTGACGTTGTGTCTCTTCCCAGAGTATGTATAGCACGGTCTACTGGCCTCCCATACAGCTCCCACAATACAATCATACATGTTACAGAGGTCTTCACGGTGAGAGCTTTCATTACAACCCACATCAACACAGAGCTGCTACTTTGGGTGGTGGATATACATAACTCAACAGGACATCAGTTCTCCCATAGTACAATAGACTATCCTCATGTTGTGAGCTTAGACCAGTCCACTTTAGTGTTACAGGCATTTTTCACCTCCTGAGACATCTCAGGGAGACTATCATAATCTAGTGACATTACAAAAGCAATGTGATCTGACATTGATCCCTCATTCACAATCTCAATTGATCTTAACATGTGATGGGCGTTAGCTGTGCTCATGCAATGGTCAAGCCATGAAGTTGTGTGTCGCTTATATACAGTGATACAAACACAGGTATGGTGAAAAAAGAGAGAACTATTCGAAGCAGGATAAAAACAGTATAATATACCATCTGACAAAGGCCTGTGCTATAATGCTTCAATTAACTGGCTATTCTTTATAATATACTCAGATCAATAGGAGACAGAGATGTTAAATTATAAATCAAGGTTTTTATTATTATTTACAGCAGGGGTGGGGAACCTTTTTCCTTTCAATTTTTACAACATCCTCCAAGGGCCGTACAAATTATTGAACTCAACCTCTGCTTAAAAAAACTAAAATCACAGACAATTCATTTGGCCTTTCTTTCATTCTGTGCAAAGAAAAAGCAACCTCTGAATCCAGATATCTCACCATGACTCGCGCATGCATGCATGTGCACGGTGTGGCATGACCACCAAAACAGAAAGATATGGACACAAGATGTGTGCAAATGTATTTAGTATCCATGTGAACATGAATTCAGTGGGGGGGACCTAACCTCCTCCCCCGGGAAGATTTTTTTTTTTTTTTTAAATATTGAAGTTGAAAGCATCAATCTGGTGCACTTTGAGAGCAACATGAGGAGATCTATGGATACATCTCTCAACACCCATTTGAAACAGAACTGTAAGCAGATTTTTCTTTTTGGATATTTTACAAATCACTTATTTTTAACAACTTTTTTGTTACTGTCATATAGTATTTTATACCTGTTTTTCATTTAGTCTCTAATGTCTCATTAATAATTATAATGATCATATCAAGGTGTGCCTTATCCTCACCGAGCTGAGGTTATTTGAGCCTCTCAGGAGAGAGCTCTCTTCCACCTGGTTGTAGAAAAGCTCTTTAAATGTGTTAGCATAGGTAGCTAACCAGATGGTAATAACAGATCGCCAATGTGCTTACAACTAAAGACACAGCCACGCAAACACTGCGGCGGCTCCTTATGGGTACTGCAATATTTGAAGAGCTGGAGCGGCGTTCCGGTGCTCTCCGTAAGCACTCTAGTCTAAACTCCTTTCAGACGAGACATAACCACGTGAAGACGCGTTACGCTCGTGTTGTGTTCAAGGAACCTGTCCTTGGCCAGGAAAAACAGGCACTCGCTTGTTTAATTATTTTTGCGATCTAGATTTCTTGTTCTTTTTTGAATTGAGAAGTTGTCCGTCAGTCGGACGGACTAACGGACCCCCCCCCCCCCCCCAAACGAAAATCTCCGGTTCTCCACGAATTACACAAGTCATCCAAAGCAGCGTTAAAAAAGCAGGAGGCGCCGAAAAGCGACTAATTTGCATCACTGTATATAGCTATCTGTAGGCCAAAGTATTTGGCTTGATAAAATAAGATTGTCATCACAGAACTGTAGCATATGCTTAGCAAACCAGGTCCAACATGTCAGTATTCATATCACCCACTACATAAACACTGGTGGAATGATTATCAGCAATAAAATAATGTATAAAAGCAAGTCTGTTCATCTTCTTTGTAGGTTAGTGTCCAGTTTTAGATAAATTGTTGTTTCATTATATGACACATAGTAAAGGAAAGTCTTCATGTAATGTGGGTGGCTCTTAAAAGAGCCTTTGGTTGGTTGGTCAGTAGCTGCTTATCCCCCGAAGCCGTACAGGGTGCGGCCCTGCCTCTTCAGAGCGTACACCACATCCATGGCGGTCACCGTCTTCCTCTTGGCGTGCTCGGTGTAGGTGACAGCATCACGGATCACGTTCTCCAGGAACACCTTCAACACACCGCGGGTCTCCTCGTAGATCAGACCGGAGATACGCTTCACTCCGCCGCGGCGAGCCAGACGGCGGATAGCGGGCTTGGTGATGCCCTGGATGTTATCACGGAGCACTTTGCGGTGGCGCTTAGCGCCTCCTTTGCCGAGTCCCTTTCCTCCTTTTCCTCGTCCACTCATTTTGGAGTCTTGGTAGATCAGGTCGTTCAAAACGAATGAGTGGAAGCAGTCTGACCGGCAGTGTTTAAATATTCACTGCGGACCTAAGAGAAGACGGACAGCGGGAAGGCTGCTAGGCGGGGCCAATCATCTTCCAACACATTTAGTTTCGTTTAAATATTGTTTATCTAATTCGCGCAGGCTTTATACTAAAGGTTTGATGATTAAAGGTTCCTTAATATGTAATAAAACCCCCGAATAACATTTACAATTAAAAAAAGACAAGAAGACAGAAAATATATAATGTGTAAATACTGTATAGCCCATACAGTCAGGGCCGCCTTAATGCACGGGCTGACCTGGGCTGAAACCCAGGGGCCTACGGAGATCGGGGGCCTATCATGAGCCAATTAAAAAAAAAAAAAAAAAAATTCAATTTTTTTTATTTTTTATTTCGGGTGTTTTTTTTGTTTTTTTAAATAAACAAATTCTTGGCTTTCAGAATAGGAAACTTTCATTTCCAAAATCACACGATAAATACATTTTTGAATCTTGTAAAGGGAAGACGACAGCTCTCCCTCGCCACTCTGCTGTTCCACAGCGCCGCCCCCCCTCCCTCCACTGAAATTATTATTGTAAGACGTAGAGTAATGATAGATAACACAGCAAGGTCCGTTACAGTTTGTCTTCATCTGATTAAAAAAAAACAAAGTCTTGGCTTTCAGAATATTAAACTTGTTTCGGCAAATTCAGATGATAAATACAACTTTGAAGCGTGTAACGGCATAATTACAGGCGGAGAACGGAGTAACTTGACGTTACAGCAGGCATAACAACAGCCGGTGTTTCTCGTGAGTGTTTTCCCCGGGAAACACACAATACACACAAACGCAAATATACACACACACACACACACACACACACACACACACACACACACACACACACACACACACACACGTCAGAATGAGAATATGTTTCACATGTGACTTATTCAAATTGCGAGTGATTGAGTGAAGAAAAAGTTTGAGTGGCGCTCGGAAAAGGAAATTGTTGAGGGAAAAGGAGTTTCGAGACAAGCAGCTGTTACAAAAAATGCCGAAGCTTACAGGTTATTTTAAACCTGTAGGCCAGGATGAGGAGGAAGGACAGATGAGTTGTGTACCGAGCGGTGGCGGTGCCGGCCGCGGGGCCTCGGAGACAAGTAGGCCGTCTGGTTCTGATAGCGATGGAGTAGCGGGAGAGGAAAAACAGACAGGAGGGACATTATCTGTTGGAGGAGATGGAGAGGACGACGAGGACTTGCTACGTGGAGGGGAGCCAACGGCAACCGGACAAATACATGAGGGAGGCCCGATACGTCACTCATATGGAGGAGAGGACCAGGCGCGTGTAGAGCAGAGTGGAGAAGTGCGATCACAGAGCCTGCCGAGGCTATAAATGACTTTGATTTGATGTTTAAATAGGGGGCCTACAAAAACGATCAGCCCCAGGGCCTGATGGCAGGTTAAGGCGGGCTTGCATACAGTTAATGCTTTTGACATGTCAACAGTCGTACACGGTATACACAGACCCTGAGCTAAGTTGTGCTGCCATGGCAACAATGATTACATTAATAATCAAGAAATGTACCACCATTTAATGATACATTTAATATGCTAAGTAACAGACAAAGAAGCATAACACTGCTTCCATTAATATATTAATACTCTGTATATTTGAGCTCTTACCAAATAAAATGACGTTGGTCAATTAATATCATTTCGTTTCAGAAATGGAAACATTCTTGTTTTGTTGATAGTGATTTTTGACCCATTGTATTTTATTGACAGCATAAATAATAGATATACGGTATATTAATTCTGCAGCTCAGAAAGTCAGATGCGATGGAAACTGTATACAAAGATATGATTTGTCTCATATAAGAGTTCATTACTTAACTAGGGGATCTGAATCTAACTAGACATGAATGATGAGTTAAATACACAAGAGACAATACAGATGAAGAGGTGACCTGTGTGCAATGAAGCGTCTCATGAGATCTGTAGAAATACACGTGTTGTAGAAGCATGGAGCAAGTAGGAGCCAAGGTCCCTCCAGTGCTATCAACCTGCATGACAACAGTATCAAGTATTGTAAAGAAATGGTCAAAAGCACCTGCATGTTATTAAAACTCTGAGCTGACATTTCTCTTTGATTGCTTCGAGCAAAAACACTTAATGGGTATCCACTGAAACTAAGTCTGCTCAAAGTGCTTTAGTGCTGACTAAGTAATAATTTGGAGATCCTTATTTCACAGAGGAAGACAAGTCTGTATTAATTAGTGATACAGAAATGTGAAACAACATTTTCTGAGGTTGTGATATAATTAAACCCTCATTTATATATATATATATATATATATATATATATACTTATTACACTTTTTTTAAAATATGCATATGTTGTTTCAACCGATCCATTGTGGGGCGAGCTGTAACGAGGCTCAGTAAACTATCAACATGTAAGAAACATAATGCATTTCATATTTAAGGGATTTGACATTAGGATCCTTGGATTATGCAATAGTCGGGGGCCTAGGGGATTTTTTGGTTCAGATTCTCGCAAATTCGCCAAATTTGGTACAGATGTTGTCCACACCGTACTTAATCATTTTAAGATGGGTGCCAAGATTGGCGCCCCATGGTACTGCCATATTGCGCAATCCAATATGGCTGCCACCCGAAAAAAACGGAAAGTCATAGAATCATAAATAATACCACTTTTTAGGGGGTTTCTGGGTCGTAGAATCTGATTCTGGTGTTATTTTAATGATTTGAGGTCAAGATTACCCCTCAAGGTCAAGTTTACTCATCAAAGTTAGTACATAAAGGTAATATTGGGGTAAAATCCGGTATTTCTGGTGCGCCATGCCAGATGCTACCCCCAAAAAGTTATTTTTTTCCATTATAAGTTGTAGTTGTATATATATCAATGTTTCACAACTCAAAACAGTAGATTGTTTATTATAAACAACAAACTAATACAAGTCCAACTTCAACAACAGTAAACAACAGTAGGGGACAATGTAATCAAAATAGTTACTCCGTAAAACTTGCTAAAATCAAAAAGTTAGATCACAATGTTGTCTTTCACATTCTTTGTGTCTCCATCCCTTGCAAGGTGTGGAGTTACTGGCTGTCATCTTCATTATTAAGGCACCCACCTTCGCATTTGCAGAGGATTGTGCATCGGACACCGATACAGTGGCATTTGCACTTTCCCATGCATCCCTTGAGGCAGCCACAGCGCACAAGAAGGTCACATGCTGCTGATGCATCACTAAGAGTGGTCCACAGTGGTTGCCATGTGCCAGTGCCATCTTTGTGCCAGCCCCACTCACTGAAGTCAGGAATTTCCTGCTGGACCGAGGTTGCCTGATTCCAGTAGAAACTTGCCTGCAGTAGCGCTCGCTTGACATGCTGGAACAGTGCAGCTTGGGTAGGTGGGAGGTTTTCCAGGGATCTACTTCCAGTGGTGAAGAGGCAATGTCTGGCCTCATTGACACCAGCTGCACCACACCCCTTGCTGTACATGAGCACGACAAATCGTTCAATGTTCTGCATATGCACAGACTCAAGACTGAAGAGGTCAGGGGTGTTTGTGAGAGCAACTAGTGTGTTGGTGAGGTCTGGTATGCTTCTCCAGGCTGCCCAAGCTGTCTTCTTGCCACATCCAAGAAACTGGGAAGTTGTGTCACACCCTGTTAAGCTGTGGAAGAGGGGTAGTGCCAATGACTTTGATGGACCGAGATCAGAGTAGATGGTATGGACTGGTATGTCACGATATTTTCGACCAGTACCGAAACCCACCCAGAGCTCCGTTAGGCCAAGGGTCTCGAAAAACCGGATTGCCAAAATGACAACATCGCTGTCTACGGTGCGAACAAAGGCTGTTGTATGACCCTGCTCTGCTGCATGTGCCAGATGCAGGAGGATCCTGGTGTCTGCCTCAGAATGGTTGCACTTCTGTAGTTTTGTGACATCACAAGGCATGTTGGAGAGCACAGTCTCAAAGTGGGTAGTCAGAAGGAGCTTTCCACGCATGTCATTCTTTGAGATCTGTGTGCTGATGAATGAGAAGAGCTCCTTTTTGTTGTCCTCGTTTTTTAGGAAGCCACTCCATTCATGCTTAGGGATTGGAGTGCTACCATCACCGACTTTTGTCCGTGAACCATTCCCACGCCGTTTCTGTGTAAGATATTTTAGGTTATTTTCCTCTGGGTAGTTGTCCCATACAGCATCAATGCGGTGGGTACTAGTTGTCATTTGGGCCTCCAGAAATGGTGTAATGTTGAGCAAGACATACTCGCTGAATGTCTTTGCTGTTGTGGGGCGCACCATGTGGATGACTGCTGCCATATCCAACACCACAACGGTAGATTGTTTGGCAGAAGCTGCACGACCTGTGCTAGCATTGAGGCATTGAAGAATGTCAGACTTTGTCCCAGATCGCAGAGACCCTCTGTCCGCCAGGCTCGGTGGCTCTCTCTGATTTTCGAATTGAAAGAAGTCTGTCATGTCAGCATTGGGACGTGACTGGAGTGAAAGGAACAGTTGTGTGATTAAAACCATGTTCTGCTTCTGTATGCCACCGTCCTTTGTACCTTTTTTCTTGGGGCCAGTTCGGTTGGCGAATGTTAGCATGTTTTTCCGCTTGACGGTATCAGATACTGGTACTGAAGCCATTTCCAATCTTTCCTTGACATATGCTGCATGAAGGGTCTGGCCGGCTTCATGGATTTGAGATAAAGAAGCAACAACTGCCGGCTCCATGACATTCTGTGTATCGAGTGCAATAAGCTCCTGGCTTGTAGCAAGGAAGGGGTTGCCTAGCTGCTGTACCACATCGATGAACGAGAGTACATCCTTGCGAAACTTTACTTGCAAGTTATGTCCTTCCTCATGATGAGCAGTGGATGACGTTGGTGGGTCATTGATGGCCTCAAACTCCTCAACTATCCGTGTGCAATCAGGTCCAGCCAGCATAAACAATGTAAGGGCTTCAGGATTCTCATAGAGTCCAACGGCTCCGCCATGCGCCTGGAGGCTTTTGTTGGACTGCTCATGTGCTTGGTCCTTGGCCATGAGGCTGAACTTTCTAGCTGATTTCTGCACAACAAAGTTGCCTTTCATGAATTCAGCATGTACTTGAGGGTGTTTATCAGCTATCTGAACCATGTCACGGACATGGACTGGCATCCAACGTGCGTAGTTTGTGTGGTCCAGGGCGTGAAACCAGCCGCAAAGTTCGTCACATGCTTGCACATATAGTGGAAAGTCCCCTTCCCGCAGGGACCGCACAAAGCGACACATCAGAAGCTCCAGCTTCATTATGGTTGACCAGAACTTGAACTGGGGAACAGTTTGTGAACGTTGATCCCACATATCAAATGACTCAGGTGGGCCCATTATACTCTCACAATACTCTGCGTAGGCGGTCTGTTTGAGCTCATAAAGTGACATGAGAGAAACTTGATGGGCATACCTTGTGCGTTTGATGTGATGCTCATTGAGCGCAGATTGTGCGCGACCGGATGTCAGGACCTCAGCCTTAGCGAGGATGGTGGCCCACCCGGAGTCGAGCAGCAGCTTCCCAATCATTAGGTGCATCTTGTCTTCAATATGCAGCGCACCCATCATGGCAACCAACTTGTCTTCTCCCAAAGTGTTGGGGTATTGCCATTGGAGCAGTTTGATGATAGCAAATAGTGGCTGATCTGCACCGAGTACGCTAGTCTGGCCTGGGTTGAGGAACTCTGTGCCTTGCATCGTCAGCTCCATCGCGTGCTTCATTGAAGATGCGGATGCGGCCTTGTCTGGGAATAGGGGGTAGATGCCGATCTCAGCTGGGGGCTTCACTGATTGCTCGCTGGCTAGCATAGAGTTGTATCCCGACCAAGTGATGATGTCACCCTCTGCTAACGTGCCTTGCTTCAGCACACTGTTAACGTGTGCCATCCATACCTCATCCTTGACCGTGGCACCTTGCACATCAAGCGGTGGTCTGACTTTGCTGTTGCCATATTTTGGTGCAAAGACATCTGTTTGAGTAAGTTGGACTGGGGGCTGGATCACGTAAGAGTCTGGTAGCTTTGGAGTCGACGTGTCAGAGGGGTCAAGCTTAATTGGATCCCGCTTCACACCTAGGTTCTCATGCGAGAGATGGTTGGTCACGCTAAGGGCATATCCGTGGAACTCATCAAGTGAGAAGTTGCCCTGAGCCTTGCTGTCTAAATTATCCACATCATGGGTGGTGAAGACATTGAGACGGCTGTTGGTTGGTAGTACCACTCCATCTAAGACATGGCGAGCACACACCGCTTGAGCAATACCTCGCTTAACTTGCATGACCCGTTTGTATGATACTGACATGCCTTGAGCATGTTCAATATCAATCTGTTTTTTGTTCCGTCCATGTCCATGCAGCCTGAGGCCACGATACAGGGGGAAGGGGGTTTCTCGCTCCTTGTTGTGGCGTATTGTATCCGTCTTCACAGCGTGGTGTGTACCCTTACTAGTATTGTAGATAAGCAGTTGTGAGATGTTGCATGCAATTCTCTCCCTTGCATTCAGATTGCTGTCTTCACTAATCTTCTCAAGAGCTGATGGGCCCTGGAGCACTACATTGAAGAAACTCCTCATCTCTTCACTAACTGGAGCTGTGAGGCAGTTAGCAGGAAAGGAGCCATCAAAAGGCAGTTGACTCTGTATAAAGTTGTGCATCATCATGGCAGCCCGCATGAAAATAAGAGCATCTTCTTGACCAATTTGTGCGCTATATGTCTTGGCAAGCTCATCAGCAACCTTAAACTTGTGAGATAGATAAATATCCTTCCGGCCTTTATTTTCCTTGGAAACCTCAACCCATTCAGGTAGAAACTTGAGAAGGTGATCCTTGAATCGGGTTGAGTGTGGCACTTTTTCATCTTGGCATTGATGACCTTGATCACTCGTAAACTTTCGATACATATTGCGTAGCTCTGAGAGCTTGAATAAAGTGTTCTCTGAATGTTCGATCAGGGCTATTATCTGAGCGCAGATGATCTTATTGAAGGGCGAAGGTGCAGGCCGCACCGAATCACGTTTCTCAGTAGCGATAGCGGTGTTTCTTAAACTTACATAACAGTTATGGTGAGTATGGAAATCAGCCGCATGTGCATCAGAAGCTGGGGCAACTAGTCTGCCAAGTAAAGCAAAGTTTTTGTTGGTCTTCGCCCAACTCTTTAGATTGTTATCTACATCATCAGATGTTGCCCTGTGGAGGTTAGCTGGATCCACGCCCTCACAGATGATACAATATTTGACATTGCCTTGTTGCTGAAAATTCCCAGATGATCTGAGTTTTTTGGGACTAGGGCCAGTCTCTGCACTGGGGGCAGCTTCTTTGTCTTGCTTCTCTCTCGCCCGTTTAACCCGAGAACTACTACAATAAAGCCTGCACGTTTTGTGATACACAGCCTTATGCAATGTAAGAGTTGCTGCAATGCCTGAACCATCATTCAACTGACTAATCGTGACGTTACAAGGAAGATCATTGGCATTGATATCATTGAAGTCTTTTAGATCCCTCTCAAGTGATACAAGTCCCTCTGTCTTTGGAGTTGTCAAGCTTTCTCCAGGTTTGACCATTTGACAAAGACAACAGAGTTCCCAGTTCATAATTTTGATAGAAGACATGCTTGACTTGACACTCTTGTTCTAGTCCATTATGATGATGTAGGCTCGTCGACACAAAGAACTTTCACTTGCCATCCCGTCTTATAGGTGACATAGCAGGCACCTAAAAACAAGGACATAGGTTTGGTATCAACGTTGGTTGGGACCAGAGAGCAGAGTGCACATGCAAAAATGATAGCAATATTAGTATCCCCAGGACTTCATTTAATTCACTTCATATCATTGTTCTAATTTATTGATGACTTTATTTGGGCAAAATAATGAATTAATAATGAAATTTCTCAAAATGACATTAGTTATCTTATTAGCTGGCAAGTGTACAGGCAGATTAACCTTAGCTCAGCAAGATATCATTCACCAACAATCACTGAGCTAGCTAGCTTCTAATCTCTGAGCAATTGTTAGCTAATGTTAGTCAGAGCTAATATAGCTAATGTTAGCTAGCTTGAAAACATCAACTACATGTTCTTTGACAGTATTCACACCATGAAACTATAACAGCACACTAATTTCATTATGTTGTCTATCAGAAAATGCATGCACTTTTGCTAACATTACAACTTACCTGTCTTTTGTATGTGGACCATGAATCACCAGTACAGCCTCATTAGGTTACCTTCACCTGGTTTAACTGGCAGGCTGATTCAGCAAACACAGCACATGTTGTTACTGTTTGACTCCTGCCTTGTCTCTCAAACAAGTTTGAAAATAGGTTAAATGGCAAAACATTATTTCCAATAAATAATGATACCATTTTATTTTTTATGACACAAAATGACCTTTATGTTAACTTAGAGGGGTAAACTTGACCTCATATCATTGAGATGAAACCAGAATCAGATTGTTTTGAATTGTGAAATAAAACATTGATACATACAAGTATAGCTTATAATGAGAAAAAAAAATGGGGGTAGAATCTGGCATGTTGCACCAGAAATACTGAATTTTACCCCGATATTACCTTTATATACTAACTTTGATGAGTAAACTTGACCTTGAGGGGTAATCTTGACCTCAAATCATTTAAATAACACCAGAATCAGATTTTACGGCCCAGAAAACCCCTAAAAAGTGGTATCATTTATGATTCTAGGCCTTTTTGTTTTTTTCGGGTGGCAGCCATATTGGATTGCGCAATATGGCAGTACCATGGGGCGCCAATCTTGGCACCCATCTTAAAATGATTAAGTACGGTATGGACAACATCTGTGCCAAATTTGGCGAATTTGCGAGAATCTGAACCAAACGGTCCTTTTTTCCCCCCTAGGCCCCCAACTACAAGGAGTTGAACACTTATTCAAAACCGAGGAATACATCTATAGAAGTAGTGGGTGGCTCTTAAAAGAGCCGTTGTGTTGGTCTATCAGCAGCAGGGTTTACTTGGAGCTGGTGTACTTGGTCACGGCCTTGGTGCCCTCAGACACGGCGTGCTTGGCCAGCTCTCCGGGGAGCAGCAGGCGGACGGCGGTCTGGATCTCCCTGGAGGTGATGGTGGAGCGCTTGTTGTAGTGAGCCAGACGGGAGGCCTCCCCGGCGATGCGCTCAAAGATGTCGCTCACGAAGCAGTTCATGATGCCCATGGCCTTGGAGGAGATGCCGGTGTCGGGGTGCACCTGCTTCATCACTTTGTACACGTAGATGGCGTAGCTCTCCTTCCTGGACTTCCTCCTCTTCTTGCCGGTCTTGGTGGCAGTCTTGGTGACGGCTTTCTTGGAGCCCTTCTTGGGCGCTTTCACGCTGGCTGCTTCAGGCATGATCAAGGTTCACAAAGTAGAATGAATACTCCGAGATACAGCGTGGTCTTTTTATATTCATCCGATGCAAATGAGACTGCGCTGTTGCTCGCACGGGATTGGTTGGGTACTGAGCATGCGCAATGCAAATCACCCTTTGAGCATAGTTTTGGAAAATATAAGAGAAACATTTATTTGTGTTGAAATCTAAATAGTATTGTTATTTCAAATAGATACATTAATATAGCTCTTCAATTACATATATATATATATATATATCTAAGAACTATTTCAATTTATATTCAGATGTTTAAATGTTTTTTATAAAATCAGCAACATAAGATAAAATAAGAGGTACTTAATTCATCCCAATTTGGGAAATGTTTGCGTTGCAGCAGCACAAAAGGACATGGCTATGTACAATATGAATCAAAAGAAATAAACATTCCAAAATGTAAAGATCTCAATAGAAATAGCATTAAAAAACGAATTGCATATTTATTATGTTGGATTTTTTTGACGTGGCTGTTTTGTGTTTGAGATGACCTCTGGGGGAAGCATTCACACACCTCCTCCTGTGTTTTTAGTATGAAAGCCTGTGTTTTCTCTAAGTTCGCTCTCTTTTCTTCATGCTGGCCGAGGCGGTAAGACCTCTCCAGAGCAGGGGCACCCGAAGGGGGGCCCTTTTTGAATTGTTTTGTGTTGTAATGTTTCCACCATTAAAGCAGATTATTGTTTAACCGTTATCCCGGTGCTTTGACTTTTCCTTCTTTTAAAACAAACTCATAGAGGAACGCGCAGAGCAGAACCTCTGCCCCAACAATACATGTTAAGTGAGGAGCCTTCTTCTCTTCACTCGGATGACTCTTCTGTTCTGACTGTATAGGCCTACTGTCTTTTTTTTATATTTACTTTGAAGACATTTAAATGTAAATGTAAACCTAGTTAACAGTTAATAATGCAACACGTGCTTAGTGATTAGGAGAAGTGCCATTTATATGCATGTATGTGCAGGGTACAACATCTGTGTGGGAAGGAAATGTGCAGTCAGGCTTTATTCAATTAGTCCACAGACAAAGTTTGGTCGATGATTGATGAAAAGTTGAATATTTAAATTGACTGGTATTAATATTCGCGTTATACAAAATATATATATATATATATAAAAAAAAAAGGGGGAACGCTTTCTTTAGTTAGAGGTGAGTTGGGCTCCTAAAAGAGACGTTGGTTTGTTTGAGATGGTCCCGGTCGTTCACTTCTCGGTCTTCTTGGGCAGCTGCACAGCTTGGATGTCGGCAGCTGCACAGCTTGGATGTCGGCAGCTACACAGCTTGGATGTGGGCAGCAGCACAGCCTGGATGTCGGGCACAAGGTGTCCGGGTGGCATAACAACAGCCGGTGTTTCTTGTGAGGGTTTCCCGGGAAACAAACACAATACACACAAATGCGTCACAGATTATTTTGCGGTATTTGAAATCATGTACGCAGCTCGCGACGTAACTAGGAGTCTAGTGGACGGTATCAGTACTACAAGTTAAAATAAATAAAAAATTACGTTGTTTATAAATTATTCTGAGGGCCACAAAAAGAGGAGGTGGGGGCCGCATGCGGCTTGTGGGCCGCCATTTGCCCATCTCTGCTCTGGACTGTGGGAAACTGTATTTCGATCTCTGTTCACACAAACTGAAAGATTGACAATAAAGTTGATGTGATGGGTTACAGGCTGCTTGGAAACCCAGACAAAAGCTTTGCGATTTCATACTTTAAAGAATATAATCACAAATAAGGAACATACTCTTATTCTCTCAACACTATAATATATTGACACATGAGGAAAAGCTCTCTGGAGAGAAGTGTGTGGCTCTTAAAAGAGCCTTTGGTGTTTATTGAAGCGGGTTCAGGGTGTTCACTTCTTGGCGGCCTTCTCGGTATTTTTGGGCAGCAGCACGGCCTGGATGTTGGGCAGCACGCCTCCCTGAGCGATGGTCACTCCTCCCAGCAGCTTGTTGAGCTCCTCGTCGTTGCGGACGGCGAGCTGCAGGTGGCGGGGGATGATCCGGGTCTTCTTGTTGTCCCGGGCGGCGTTTCCAGCCAGCTCCAGGATCTCAGCGGTCAGGTACTCCAGCACAGCGGCCAGGTACACCGGGGCTCCGGCACCGACACGGTGGGCGTAGTTACCCTTCCTCAGATGCCTGTGGACACGGCCGACGGGGAACTGGAGCCCGGCCCGGGAGGAGCGGGTCTTAGCCTTGGCTCGGGCCTTTCCTCCGGTCTTGCCTCTTCCTGACATAATTGCTTTCTCGGGTTTTCAAAGAAGTGTGGCTCTCTGCTCGCCACAGCGGCTCTTTTATGCAACAATCAGGGGGCTGCAGGTCTGGAAACAGTAGCTGTAGCAGTTGGCTTTGTCCTATAAAAAAATCCTTAAGTTTACCTGTCTATAAAGAAAGGTGGAACACGCTGGAGATACCTGGTTGCATTACAAAGTGAATCTATTTCCAGAGAAATGTATAATGTTTGGAAAGAGGGCAAACACAGATCAATATAATAGCAAGCACACCATCTGTCAGGTGTGGCATGACAACATACAGTATCATATCAAACAGGTATTTTAAGCCACTGCAATATTTCACATGTCAAATTCTGACAGCGTGAAAAAGCATGCAGACATCATTGCTGACGTGATAATACCTTCAGTTATTAACTGTTAAATCAAACGTTTATTCATGTTTAGCATATGTAATGATGACTCAATAAATGCATTATATATTATGCATATAGATATCACAATAACTATTTACTTTCAAACACATTAATACAAAAACAGAAATAAAACATACAGCCTAAATCAAATGTGTAAGATTGAAACAAATGTATAATAATAATGTAATATTATATTGGAAAGCATTTAACTCTCCTCTTGCTATGAAATAAACAAAGTACTGTAGTAATCAACTATTACTAATGTATAGTAGTACGTAGAATCGAAGGAGTACTGTAGCAAAACATTATTAATGACAATTGATTAATTAAAACAAGTGTTACCCTTAATAAGATGTTTTAAATAGATTAGAATAGAATATTATCGCTATTGTCATCATGCAAAGTATAACAACATTTATTTGGCCTCTCACTGCAGTTATACAAATAGACACAAATACATTAATAAATAAAAGCAGCAATGCAATACAATTATATTTCAATGTGTATATTTACATAGTGCCAACAGATGCTAGAAAAATATCCATACATAATTGTGGTTGCAGTCTTTGAGGAGTGGAGTCCTGTGTGTGTGTGTGTGTGTGTGTGTGTGTGTGTGTGTGTGTGTGTGTGTGTGTGTGTGTGTGTGTGTGTGTGTGTGTGTGTGTGTGTGTGCGTGTGTGTGTGCGTGCGTGCGTGTGTGTGTGTGCGTGCGTGCGTGCGTGTATGTGTATGCAGGGCCAGCCCTAGACTTTTGGGGGCCCTAAGCAAGCTTTGGCTTGGGGCCCCCCTCACTCTAGCGCGTTCTCACTACACACAACAGGGAACCAACTTTTGTCTTATGATGTTAGCATAAGCACACATATTGTATAAATAAGCATGTAAACACCATGGACCTAACCTGGGGGGTCTTCACCTCCTCTGGGGGGTCCGGGGGCATGCTCCCCCAGGAAGATTTTTTTTTTAAATATTGAAGTTAAAAGCATCTATCTGGTGCACTTTGAGAGGAAAATTAAGAGATCTATGGATTAATCTCTCAACACCCATATGAAACAGAACTGTAAACAGATTTTTCTGTATGGATATTTTACAAATCACTTAAACTGTATTCTTGTTTTGTCATATAGTATTTCATAACTGTTTTTCATTTGGTCTCTCTGGCTGTCCATCTCATAATGTTCACATAGAAACTAGCTGTCAATAGGAATATCATTCAGAAGAATTATAATTTCTTGCAAAAATCTGTCACAAAAAGAGGTATCACATATAAATTCAGGTGTTGTTATGGCAACGTCAGTGGCCAAACAGCCACATTTACTGCTGCAAATACGTTCAAACATGCTGTTGACATGTAAAGCAGTGGCAACTATGCCACCATTTCAGCTGACTTTTTCTCAGAAATACTGTCACATAACATATATTTCAGTGCTAGGTTGATGCTTAGCTAAGCTAACTATGAAACACTTTAACTGACAGCACTCCGGATCAACTGTGTACTGTAAGGTAGCTTCTAGCTTCATGTCGAACAGTAAGTCAACATTTCCCAGAGAGCTTTCTTTGAAATTACCAGGTAACGCTAAAAAACATTACATTTAGATTGTATGACAAAGTGTTTATTTAAGATATCTGGCTAGCTATAGCTACTTGCTAACGGTTTAACTTACCCCCGCGATTCAAAGTAACGTCAACGTAGCTGTAATGTATGCTTTGCTTACATGTTTGCATAACTTGGAAGTTTACTGACATTTACATACCTTGTCTACCTGGCTCAAGTGGTGGCTCTGGGGTTGTTGTGTGAGCCACCACTCGAGAATTGGCGTAAATGTTTTCTTATGTCCATCTTCAAAAACTCTGAGTCTGACTGACAGTTTGTTTTAAATATTGTCACAGCTCACAGGATAGGTACCTGTCAGCCAATAAAACAGATGTTTATTTCCATTCAACTCTCTGGTTGGTCTGGTATCTTGCCTCTGTTGCATTCACTGAACACGGGAAATTACATTCCTGTCGTCCTCTCTTGTGTCATGATGAGGTTCAGTTTTAAGCACGGTTAATGTATTATATTATTGACTCAATAATATAATACATGCCTTTGAGAGTAGACAATCTAGGCATATTAACACAATTAATTAAACATACTTATCACGGCGAAGGTGTACTGAGATTTTATTTATTTTTTGCTAGGGGGTCCCTTAGTGGCTGCGGGGCCCTAAGTGGCCGCTTATGTCGCTTAATGGGTCGGGCCGGCTCTGTGTGTATGTGTCTGTGTCTGTGTGTGCTCAGTTAGCTAACAACAAACCGAGTTACAGACTACAGTTTAACCACCTTTATATAAACGGTTGGGAAACGTTACATTATTTAATAAAAACGAGATTGATTTACTTTTGATAAGTTGCCTTTTTGTTGGGCAACAGTTCCGTGATAATATTCCATAGATGCTGCAGATACTAGGGGTGGGCGGATCGATACCAAAATATCGATACTTCCGATATTACGTTACGTTTCAAAATATCGATATTTTAATACTTTTTTTTCCGTCTCCTTTACTCGTCAATTTCTTCAAAAAAACTATGTGCAGAGTGCAGACGAACATATGCACTCTTTTCTTCTCTCTCCACTGCTGTCCTCCTCACCTGGAGGCTCGCGCTCGCGCAGCGCGCTCCCTGCCTGAACGCCGATTATAAAGCTGACTGACAGCAGCCAGCAGGGCAGGACAGCAGCAGCCAGCGACTCGCGAGTGCAACACACACACGCGCACGATGGAGGAGAAAGAGGAGCGTTGTGTGGAGCAATTTCACAACTGGCAATTCAAACTTAGCGAACTGTGATGTGTGCAAGAAGACAGTTCGCTATTCTGGCCACTTTGTATTGTTATTTTTCATGTTTGCATTTTAAATTTGCAAAAGTAAAACGTTTATTTGTCTATAAAAACTGTCCTGTCTTTATTCATGAAAATGAATTCAGATTTAGTCTATTTATCATGATTTCAGCTCAAAAATTATGTCATAGCTCTCCCCTATATGAAAGTACATAAGACGCTTTTCATTTAAAAAAGTATCGGTATCGGGGATACTGGCCCTGAAATACTTGGTATCGGATCGAACCCAGATTTTGTGGTATCGCCCACCCCTAGCAGATACTAATAGCTGCTGCTCTGTCTCTCCCTCTCTGGGTCTCCTCTCTTCTAACCGAAGGGGGAAACAGCGCAACTCAACAGAAAACAAATTA
This sequence comes from Notothenia rossii, assembly GCF_949606895.1. Lineage (NCBI taxonomy): Eukaryota > Metazoa > Chordata > Actinopteri > Perciformes > Nototheniidae > Notothenia > Notothenia rossii. Next base: position 1,823,834 of record NC_136907.1, read on the forward strand.
TTCCTAATTTCCAACAATGTGTTAATTCTACTTTACTCCATTATAAAATCTGAGTACTTCTACTTTTACTCAAGTACAAGATCTGAGTACTTCTACTTTTACCTTAGTACTTCTACTTTTACCTTATAAGCATATCTGAGTACTTCTACTTTTACTTTAGAAGCAGATCTGAGTACTTCTACTTTTACTTTAGAAGCAGATCTGAGTACTTCTACTTGTACTTTAGAAGCAGATCTGAGTACTTCTACTTTTACTTTAGAAGCAGATCTGAGTACTTCTACTTGTACTTTAGAAGCAGATCTGAGTACTTCTACTTGTACTTTAGAAGCAGATCTGAGTACTTCTACTTTTACTTTAGAAGCAGATCTGAGTACTTCTACTTTTACTTTAGAAGCAGATCTGAGTACTTCTACTTGTACTTTAGAAGCAGATCTGAGTACTTCTACCTCCTCAGTTTCAATGAAATTACTGTAAAAGTGAAATTTCCGACGCGTCCCTGAAGGCGTCCCTTTAAGGTGGAGTTTCACGGTGCTGCAGCGGCTCGTCGGAATTTCAGTCCAAAAAAACTGAACAACCGGAGACTTTCTGACCCCATTGATCCCCCGGTGACCCCCGGTGATGCCCCGGTGATGCCCCGCTGATCCGGCTGGTGCTCCGCTGTTCGGTAATTCCTCTTGTTCAGCCTCAGTTTGTAAATGCTGCTGTTTAGCTGTGCTTTAAAAGTATGCTTACATTATGATGCACGCTTTTTGGATTAATTAAGACACGATGTCTAACTATCTATCATATTTTTCACGCACAGCCTGCCGGGTATATGATTTTAACTTTGGTTGTTAGCCTTTATTGGAGAAGAAGTTGTGTTTGCAGCGTTCTTCTTAGACATCCGTGCTTTGCACCTTGCAGCCATTTTGGTGCGTTCAAGTTGCATCGGGTGAAAACCGTCAAATGAAAATCAGAAATTGCCAAGTAGCAGAGGTGGAGGAAGTACTCAGATCTTGTACTTGAATAAAAGTAGAAGCACTCAGATCTTGTACTTGAGTAAGCAGAAGTACTCACTTAATTAAACATTAATTAATTAACGCTGACAGGTATTTTATGGCGCATTAACAGTTTGAATTATTAATATGATTATATTGAAAGTTCGTATACACAGAGTGCCGAAGTCCCTCCCCTTCCGGTGGACCTCCATGGGACCTTATTTCGAAAAAATGATGTATTGAAGTCAATGGAGAGAGAAAGATTATCTTTCGATCCCGTTTGAATTGTGCCAAGAATTACACATATGATGTTTGTCAATTTAAAAGCTAATTTTGCAAGTCAAAAAAAAAAAATGTGTCGTAAAACTGTGAAGTAACACATTTGTTTGTGTGAAACGCTCAATGAACTACATCTCTGACTCGCAGAACAACACACGTCACCAAGATGGCCGTCACTACTGTCTTGCTAAACAAGGGATCGACTACCCTCACTATCACCACAATGAAACACGTCCAGAAGAATGTCATGCAAAGCTGCCTGCCTGCCTTCCTTTGATTCTCTCTGAACTGCCTGGTCTTTTTAATGTTTAATGTCAACCATTTGTAAAGATAGCATGAAGTAGAAAAGATAGGCGATCGCCGATGCTAGCGTTAGCATTTCTCCCCTGGGCTTAAATTGTGTATTATAGAATGATCACACCGGTGACAGTACTCTTCAAAGGGTTCACGAAATATGATTACTACTCTTATTATTTAACATTTTGGGTTACTTAATGTTACTTCATATTAAGGCTAATAAAAATGACAAGGCTGTAATGCTAACAAACGTGCTAGCTACTAGCTAGATAGCTAACTGGATCCAGCCACTCCTGGTCCATCAGACGGGAAGCGAAAGAACGAGCAAGACCCATTGCTGGTATGATAACAACCTGGTACTAAGCACACAGGCATCTTGTTAAAGTTATCTTATCTTAGCCAGAGCCATATAGACAGATTCTATCTATATGGCGCTGATCTTAGCTATCTCTTAGTGGAGGAAAACAGTTATGACATCACTTATGCGAGTCTGGGATTTGTAGTCTTTCTAGTTTCATATTTTTCATAGTCTTATATTTCAACAGTTTTACGACAAACTGTGACTTTTTTGACATGGAAATTATTTTTTAAGATTGACAAACATCATATGTGTAATTCATGGCACAATTCAAACGGGATAGAAAGATACGTTTTCTCTCCATTGACTTCAATACATTGTTTTTCCGAAATAAGGTCCCATGGACCGGAAGTAGATGGGCGTGACTTCGCCACTCTATACAGTAGGGGTGCAACAACTAATCGACTTAATCGATTAAAATTGATTACCAAATTAGTTGGCAACTAATTCAGTCGTCGATTCGTTGGTGACGTCAACACATGTGTTCTACACCCCGTTAAGCTCCAACATTATCGCTCTTTTTTATCGGTACAGGAGACATTTAAAACATATGTCACAGGGCTCTACATTATAAATGGCCCGCTGGCCCGGAAGCACTATTTAGACACCCCGGGCCAGCATAACGTACTTTCCACTTGCCCGCTAGGGCCACTAAAAATATTGCTTTAAAGAAAAAATGGTCCTATGGTATTGGTATTTTGACTAGCAATTGTGTTAAATTGTTTCGTTTATTAACGCTACAACATAGCGTTCCGTGAGTCGGTTGTCGTTGTTGGGTGAAAACCAAACAGCTGTTTGCTGCGGAGCGCAGCGCGACACCTAACCATTCGCCAAAATGTTTTTAATACCAGCGGTAACCGGCGAAGCATCGGGAAAAAAACAATCTTCAAATAAAAGAAATCACCGGAGGAGTTAAAGGAGAGTGACAGGTAGCATGAGAAGAAGAGGAAGAGAAAGTTTCAGCCAGCTTGATCGATGGAGTTGGCTTCTAGTGGTGCAGTGACGCGTCCTAAAACCCTTTAATAATCTATCGATTAGATTTATGATTCGAAAATTATAAAAGTAGGGTAGACATGTGGAGATTAGCTGGCCGAACAAAACGTGCATTTATCAAACAGGTTTGTTTTCTACAGACCTTATTTCCAGCTATTTTCCAAAACCCTGTGGAGAAATCCCATTGCTATTTGTCGAGGGAACCAGCAGCTTACTTCCTGGTTTTAGGACGCGTCACTGCACCTCTCAATATGATGCCAATATAAACAAGGTCTTCTGTCGGCTCTGTACATCAATGCCGACCTATGCTGACAAGTAAGTGAAGAGTAGACAATATAAAGGTATTGGCGAAATGTCCCAGCAGTTTAGGATAATGAAGGTCTAATCTAATCTATAGCCATTACATGTCTAACTCCTAATAATAGGAAGGCAGAAAGCGCATTATACAAATAATAATACTCATAATAATAGCAGACATTTTTAAACAATGACCACAATATCATTATTTTAATAAACCAAATATGAACAATTGAGGAAAATGAGGAAGAACTGATGATTCAAATGTTGTAGTACAAGTAGTAATGTAGTTAGTGCATAAATTACTATTGCAACAAATGTGTTCATTTTATTCATTATTAGTCGATTTTTTTTTTGGTGGACGAATGCTCCGGGCCAGTGGTTACAATGGGGGGGCCAGTGATAACACAATTCTACCGGCCCGGAGGGCCAGTGGCATTTTACCCTTAATGTCTACCCCTGTGTCATATGTATTATTGCTACATAAACATTATATCGCAGTCTTAGTGTCACCAACTTCGTTTCTAATGCAATATGACTCAGTGTTTCCCCTACCATTGTCTTGGCGGGGCGCTGCGCCCTGCCAAAGGAGCGCCGCGCCCTGCCTGAAATTCAAGGTGTTTTTATTTTTGTTTTTTATTTAAAACAAATATATATATATAGCACCAAATTTCAACTGAAGTAATCTATCTACGGTCACTTTTCACATTGAACATGTGCACTTTTATTAAATAAACTAAACGCCATGTTATTTATCCAATGTGTTCATGTTTGAGTGTCCACTGATTTGCGTATTGACATTCTCCCTCCGCTCTGTTTCTGAAGGGCGGGGCTCACACACACACACGAATGCACACACTCACGCTCACAATCAGAGACAAGAGGCGAGGAAAGGAGGAGAATAACAAAGTGTAAAAAAGTCAAACAAATCTGCTTTATTGCCCCGAGCTCTGCTGTCTGCCCGTTTATGTCCCCCCCCAAGTTTCAAATTCGTTTATTATTATTTTTTAACCGCAAGCCGTTATCGTCACGGGAGAAGGACACACACAGCCTGCCCAGGTGGACGCGCGCGAACGCGACAACGAAGGTAGCGTGCCCATTCTAAAAATAGCTCACAGATGGAGCAGCTACCGCGGTTTTGAACTACAGTATTGAGATGTGAGTTGGTTTATTCAGTAAATTAGCTCAGGATATTTGGATGTTCTGTCTAAACCTGTTGATGTGAGGCAAATGCAGGACTTGCTAGCTTAATGCTACCGGCATTTAGCGGCAGTGACTCAACAAATTGCCTCTAAAAATGTATCGTCAGCAATGTATGACAAGCAGACTGCTCGTTTAATGTTAGACTCACACCAATAGCTCAATATGATCATAACACAGAGGCGCGGGAAGGTATTTTGAGTGGGGGTGCTGAGGTGCTGGACTCCAGTGAACACTATTACGGGCACTATAGAGCACGCACAAAAAAACTCCCCACACGCAAACACACAGTAAACCCGCGACTGTTACAATGAAGGCTCGATAATCAGCTCACGGCATATAGGCAGGGGTAAAGTGCTATTTTTTTACTAGTGGGGAGCGGACCTCACCTTCTCTAGGGGGGTCCGGGGGGATGCTCCCCCGGGAAGATTTTTTTTAAATATTGAAGTTAAAAGCATCAATCTGGTGCACTTTGAGAGCAACATTAAGAGATCTATGGATACATCTCTCAACACCCAGATGAAACACAACTGTAAGCAGATGTTCTTTTTCTTTATGGATATTTTACAAATCACTCCCCTTTCAAACTGTATTCTTGTTTTACTGCCATATAGTATTTCATAATTGTTTTTCCTTTATTCTCTTATTTTTTTTATAACTATAATGATCATATGAAGGTGTGCCGCGGAAATAATCTTTTGAATAATTTTTGACCAAACCGTTTGAGACCCATTGAGATAACTTAGACTAAAGTTAACTATCTAAACACTCAGAGAGTCCTTTAGCTCACCTGAGCCTCTCAGTCTGAGAGGAGAGCTCTCCTCCAGCTTGTTGTGGAACAAACAGCTCCGTATGTCCGTTAGTGCAGCTAGCTAACCAGATGCTAACAACACGGTCCCTGCTGCTGGCACCGGTCCCTCTCTCTCTCTCCCTCTCTCACACACACTAAATGCGCTATTTCCGCACACACACAGAGCCGCGAGCTTGAATGACACAAGCACACTTTTATTTCCATCCAACTCTCTGATTGGTCTGGTGTCTTGCCTCTGTTGCATTCACTGAACACGGGAAATTACAGCCCTGCCGTCCTTTCTAGTGTCTTGATGAGGTTCACGTAAAGCACGGTTAATGTATTATATTATTGAGGTAGAATTGTCCGGGGCTACAGAAAAAACATTCGGGGCAGGCCAAAATATCATTTTACCAACAATGTGGAATTTATTGGCTACATATTACACAGATTATGCACAGCGGGAGCAGCAATAACCGTCAAATAATAATTCAGACAGGGGAGCTCCGCACCCCCTGCCTGCCGCTAGGGGGTGCTGCAGCGCCCTCAGCATCCCCCCTCCCGTGCCCATGTATAACACGATTGCTTTCATATCAGAGATCAGATGAGATGGAGCGGCCTCCAGTGTAACACTGTACTGTATTACTTTTTAATGTACAAATACTTTGTTACTGTACGATATCAATAACAATAATCCACAGCTCCTCTCTGCTCCAGAGGATAACAAAAATGTGGGCGCGCCGACATTTTTTTTCAAGCAGCACCCTGCCAAGGCAGTAAACCCAGGGGAAACACTGTGACTACAAAATGCGTCTATAATGTAATTTTGATCTTCCCAATTCAGACGAGAGATCTCTCCCCCGCCTGCTTGCGAGGGGGCGGGGCAGTCTACACACACACGCAGCTGCTACATGCATGCAACACACACACGGACGGAGGAGATGGCGGAGAGAACGCGCTCCGAGGTGTGGTTAAACTTTTGCCGTCTCGATGTGGACGATGCTCGTTACCAAAAGTGCAATAAGTGTTTAGCATGTAAGGGCGGTAACACGAGCAATTTGTCTAAACATTTAGCAAAAGTGCAGCACATTCAGACGGAGAAAGGCACCGGGTTCGACTGTCTTTCTAGCAGCTCTGTAGCCCCGTCCACCAGTAACGTTTCCACGTCAGGTGTTATGTATGCTAGCAGCAACACACGGAGTTAACTCAGTTATAAAAACATACGTTAATGATTAGAGGTAACTGAGTTACTCTTTATTTTGTTAAAGTTTCAGCTATTCTGTTTACAGTTCTGTCATCACATTATTTAATATGATTTGTTAAAACATTGTTGTTTCTTTTGATCTGAAATATTATGCATTTAATTAAAATAAAAAGCAATGTTAATTTTGTTCACAATTTGTTTAGTTAGTTTCCCTTATTTATTGTCAAAAGAACCGTTAATACTATCGTTAAAAGGACCGGATCGATAAGCAGTATCGATATAAGTGGTAGTACAGTTAAAACCTTAACGATCCGAATAATCGATTAACCGTTTCATTAATCGATAGATTAATCGATTATCAAACTAGTCGTTTGTTGCAGCCCTACTATACAGACAAACCACAGGATGGGCGTCATCACAATACGTTAATGCCCTGGCACAAAGCTTTGGTTTTATATTTGATTTGATGACATTAATGAATGTTGAAATTGAGATTTACAATACATATTTTAACTGCTGCTGTGCAAAGGGAACACTCCTGTTAAAAAGCATTGTGAATCGTTTCCCTGCACTAAAATAAATGTATGTCTGACAAACCAAAGACACATTACATTGCATTTAGCTGATGCTTTTATCCAAAGCGACCTACCTAGTACATTCGACCAGGAAGATACAACCTTGAAGAAAACAGAATCATATACAGTGGGACAAAAAGGTATTTAGTCAGCCACCAATTGAGCAAGTTCTCCCACTTAAAAAAGATGAGAGAGGCCTGTAATTGTCATCCTAAGTATACCTCAACTATGAGAGACAACATGAGAAAAAAAAATCCAGAAAATCACATTGTCTGATTTTTAAAGAATTTATTTGCAAATGATGGAAAATAAGTATTTGGTCAATAACAAAAGTTCATCTCAATACTTAGTTATATACCCTTTGTTGGCAATGACAGAGGTGAAACGCTTTCTGTAAGTCTTCACAAGGTTTTCACTGTTGCTGGTATTTTGGCCCATTCCTCCATGCAGATCTCCTCTAGAGCAGTGATGTTTTGGGGCTGTCGCTGGGCAACACGGACTTTCAACTCCCTCCAAAGATGTTCTATGGGGTTGAGATCTGGACACTGGCTAGGCCACTCCAGGACCTTGAAATGCTTCTTACGAAGCCACTCCTTCGTTGCCCGGGCGGTGTGTTTGGGATCATTGTCATGCTGAAAGACCCAGTCACGTTTCATCTTCAATGCCCTTGCTGATGGAAGGAGGTTGTCACTCAAAATCTCACGATACATGGCCCCATTCATTCTTTCCTTTACACGGATCAGTGGTCCTGGTCCCTTTAAAGAAAAACAGCCCCAAAGCATGATGTCCCCCCCCCCCCCATGTTTCACAGTAGGTGTTCTTTGGATGCAACTCAGCATTCTTTCTCCTCCAAACACGTCGAGTTGAGTTTTTACCAAAAAGTTATATTTTGGTTTCATCTGACCATATGACATTCTCCCAATCCTCTTCTGGATCATCTAAATGCTCTCTAGCAAACTTCAGACGGGCCTGGACATGTACTGGCTTAAGCAGGGGGACACGTCTGGCACTGCAGGATTTGAGTCCCTGGCGGCGTAGTGTGTTACTGATGGTAGCCTTTGTTACTTTGGTCCCAGCTCTCTGCAGGTCATGGACTAGGTCCCCCCGTGTGGTTCTGGGATCTTTGCTCATCGTTCTTGTTTCTCATTTTGACCCCACGGGGTGAGATCTTGCGTGGAGCCCCAGATGGAGGGAGATTATCAGTGGTCTTGTATGTCTTCCATTTTCTAATAATTGCTCCCACAGTTGATTTCTTCACACCAAGCTGCTTACCTATTGCAGATTCAGTCTTCCCGGCCTGGTGCAGGTCTACCATTTAGTTTCTGGTGTCCTTTGACAGCTCTTTGGTCTTGGCCATAGTGGAGTTTGGAGTGTGACGGTTTGAGGTTGTGGACAGGTGTCTTTTATACTGATAATGAGTTCAAACCGGTGCCATTAATACAGTTAACAAGTGGAGGACAGAGGAGGCTCTTAAAGAAGAAGTTACAGGTCTGTGAGAGCCAGAAATCTTGTTTGTTTGTAGGTGACCAAATACTTATTTTACAGAGGAATTTACCAATTAATTCCTTAAAAATCAGACAATGTGATTTCCTGGATTCGTTCCCCCCATTCTGTCTCTCATAGTTGAAGTGTACCTAGGATGAAAATTACAGGCCTCTTAACTTTTTAAGTGGGAGGACTTGCACAATTGGTGGCTGACTAAATACTTTTTTGCCCCACTGTAAGTACATCAGGTTTCATAGAGCTAAAACATTTCAAGTGCTGCTCAACTGGCTTTAGATAAGCCAGTCCTTTGTTAGTATATAAGTGCTTTGTTAGTAATTCTATCTCTCGAAGTGGAGTCCAAAGAGATGAGTTTTCAGTCTGAAGAAGATGTGTAAGCTTTCTGCTGTCCTGATTTCAATGGGGAGCTCATTCCACCATTTTGGATCCAGGATAGCAAACCCACGTGTTTTTGCTGATGGGAACTTGGGTCCCCCTCGCAGTGCGGGTGCAGCGAGCTGTTTGGCTGATGCAGAGCGGAGTGCACGTGCTGGGGTGTAAGGTTTAACCATGTCCTGGATGTAGGAAGGGCCAGATCCATTCACAGCATGGTACGCAAGTACCAGAGTCTTGAAGTGGATTCTAGCAGTTACTGGAAGCCAGTGAAGGGAGCGGAGGAGCGGCGTGGTGTGGGAACATTTAGGAAGGTTGAAGACCAGACGAGCCGCTGCATTCTGGATGAGCTGCAGAGGTCGGATGGCACATGCAGGTAGACCAGCCAGGAGGGAGTTGCAGTAGTCTAGGCGTGAGATGACGAGAGCCTGGACCAGAACCTGCGTGGCTTTCTGGGTCAGCTGGGGACGTATCCTCCTGATGTTGTAAAGAGTGTATCTGCAGCAGCGGGTTGTAGCAGAGATGTTTGCAGTGAAGGACAGTTTGTTATCTAGGGTCACACCCAGATTCCTTGCAGTCTGAGTCGGGGAAACAACAGAGGTGCCGATGTTGATTGTTAGGTCAGGAGTGGGACAATCTTCTCCCGGAAGGAAAAGCAGTTCAGTCTTGTCAAGGTTGAGCTTGAGGTGATGAGCAGACATCCACTGCAGTGTTAATTTTGGCAGCTGTTTTGGATTTAGTCTTAGTCTTTAGACGAAAATGGTTATTAGTTTTAGTCACATTTGAGTCATTCCTATCCTTGTAGTTGTAGTCTAGATTTAGTCGACGAAAACTCAAAACGTGTTAGTCTAGTTTTAGTCTACGAAAACTCAAAACGTTTTAGTCAACTTTTAGTCGATGAAAAATTACATTTTAGTCAACTTTTAGTCAAAATGTGTGTCTATACTCTCTGAACGCTCCGTCCCAGGCAGATCTCTGTGTCCGCTGCCGCTGCAGCATGTCTGTTAGGCCCCGCCCCCCGCACACAGAGAGACACAGGGAGATCGCTCTTCTGGAGTGAAGAGAGCGGAAATAATGATATTGCAAGTTAGAAACGTAAGATGCATTTTGACAGACATGATGGACACTTGAGGGAAAATATGCTGCATTTTGAATGTCCGATAGTCCACCGTTAACACCTTAGTCTCATCTCGTCAACGAAAACTAAATATACATTTCGTCATAGTTTTCATTATCAAGAATCTATTTTTAGCTCGTCATCGTCTCGTCTTAGTCATGTAAAAAAGGTTGTTGACGAAAATTTTTCGTCATAGTTTTCGTTGACGAAATTAACACTGATCCACTGAGAGATGTCCGCTAGACAAGCAGAGATGCGTGCGACGACCTGGGTCTCTGAGCGGGGACAGGACAGAATTAGTTGGGTGTCATCAGCGTAGCAGACACAAGTGAGACCCTTAAAATTAGCAGAAAACTGCCCCTTTTAGCTTTTTTGCAGTGGGACCATTTTCTTAAACATCTTGGTAGAAAAAAAGCTGTTGTGACGTCTAGGATAATCACAGCCTCATGAAACTTCACAAGCATAAACTACAGACTGGTGGCTTTCATAGGATGCGTGGCTTTCATATAGTCGCATTAAGGGGGTTTCTGACCATTTTAATCACCGAAAAATGCAATTATGATTGAAATCGCCCCCTGTCAAAAGTTGCGATGGTGTACTACTTAAGCTCAAGGTCATGGTGTCTTCATTTATTTTTTTCGAGAGGTTTTGACAATTCTTCATAATTTATTGGGTCTTTAAAAATTCAAAAATTGCCTGAACAATTTATCAAACGTTATGAAAATGATTATCTACCATAATGTTCGAAGCCTTTATGCGCTTGTAAAATCTTTCGAATGGATCCATGTTTCTTAGAGATTTACAATTTTAAATGTTTTAAACTTTGTTGAGTTGCATCTTAAATTAATATTAATATTTCCAACTCTTACATGATTTATACCCCTTTTATGTGGCATATACTATTTACTCTTTTATATCCTCTATCAACTGCCCTTCTAAAAACAGAATAGTAAGGTGTAAAAGGTTTTTGGTTTTCAAAGTCTCTGTTAACTAACTCTGACTTTGTTTTCTGTCCCACAGACTGCAAAGCGCAGCAGACGATGCTCTAAAACACCAAAGAAGTGTCTTGTTTCTTCTGCAAAGACCCAAGTTCTCAGGATGTTGTTCAGGAAACAAAAAGAGGATTTACATTTTGGTTTTTGATGTCAGCATGGAGAACATCGATGAATACATCTGGCAGCGCCGCATCCACCACGGGGTTCGGCAGCAGAGCGGCACCGTCCCATTCCCAGAATCAGTGAAGGTTGGTTTGGACTTCAATGCAGCGTTGGAAAGGAAGGAAAAGTTGGATCCGAGGCTGCTCACAAACGCTGTGATGCTGGAGCTTTGCGCATTTGCAAAAACTGTGACTCAGTCCGAGATGTATTTCTTATTGGAAATGCTGGACTTCAACTTTGACCTCGGCGTAGACTTGGACAATGATCAGCAGTACTACGAGTACGGGAGGCGTGCTCATACTAAAATAAAGAAAGTGAAGAATCAAATCAGGATGAAAACTGATCAAAGAAATAAAGATAAATTCTCGCTACCAGACTTAAGCTTTTTAGTCAGGATCACTGCAAAGGAGCAGCCCGGACGCTACTACCCTAAAAGAAACAAAATGGTTGATACTTCGGTACTTACTGATGGCAGCAGGAAGACAGCAGAACCTCAGAAGACGGAGATCAGTGAAGTCACGTCAATGATGAAGAGACCAGGAGAACTACGAGTCAAGGCTAGATCTTACCCTTATTGTGAAGACCTCGGTGTGTCTCTGTTTGTACGACCAGAAGACGCGCCCAAAGAAAAACTCGACCCAAATTCACTAACCAACGGTGTGGTGCTTGAACTGCTCGACTTTTTGCGAGTTCTTTGCGGAACGCACAACGGGATAGTTCACGACTTGATTAAGACAAACTTTGGCACAAAGTTGGATACAAATCTTTTCAGTTTGAATATCAAACTGTTGGGGAGGAAGAACGCATGGTTCAGAATCAAGGATAGCGAGGCTTTCCGAAAGGAGACTTATGAAATCAAGACATTGGAGCCGAAGCGAAGGAAACGAAAATCCCCAGATTACCATAACTTGGAAGAGCTTGTGGTAAGTAAGCGAAGGAAAACGCTGAGACTTGACAATGTTAACGCTGATGTTTGTCCGGATAGTGACCTGTCTTACCGGTGCCCGGTTGTCTGTGGTATGGAAATGCAGTTGGAATCGGAGGCAGCATCGGAACAAATGGTGTCTGATGGTTGTTCATCAGAAGCCATTTTTTCTCTGGATGTAAAGCAGGAAGAAGAGGACGTTTTTGTCTCTCAAGTGAAGCGTCCGACTTATAACTTCAACCCTGTTTTGCCTAAGATTCTTCCAAAACACACAACTCTAAAAGCAGTCTCAGATCTGTATATTAAAGAAGAAAGCGAGGACACAAAAGTTAAAACTCACAAACAAAAGCTGTGGATGAGGAGGGCTCCTCGCTCAAAACAAATCCTGAAGTCTAGCAGAGTAAATGACAAGTTTGCCCGCAGCAGAGAGATAGGTTTAGACTTTAACGTGGGCTTGTGTAACAAGAAGAGCCTGGATCTACAACTATTCACCAACAACACGTTGTGGGAGGTTTATAAATTCAGTACAATGATGTCAAAGACTGTACGCGGTTTCTTATTGGAAGTTCTGGACATGAACTTTAACCTGGTCATCCTAGATTATTATTACGAGTGCAACCTTTTAAGTTATCTGCTGTCTAAAGAGAAGTTCCTACAGAACCACCCTGACAGGCAGAACACTGAGTTTCTAAACAGTCTCTTTCAGTTCCTGGAAGTTTACAACATGGTTGATGTGACCAGCGTCATTCAAACTGGACCAGAAGTTGAGAGGCTGCAGGAGACTAGCTTGGATTCGAACCGGCTGGAAGATATGGATCCATATCCGTTTTCTAAACAGTTAGGCCTCAACCTTTGGTCCACAGACGCACGCCCGGCAGGCCAGAAGATGGATTTGGCGGCCCTAACCAACGGAGTCGTGATTGAAATATTCATGTTTGTCAGAGAGTTGTGTAGCTCGCCCAACAGGATAGTCTACGACGTTCTGGAGCACAACTTTGATGTTGATCTGCACAGTCGAGAAACCATGGCGGCGCAGGTGATCCAGAGATGGTTCAGCAGACAGAAAAAAATAAGCTTCACGTCAAAGTGTTCAGTTACCTGGAAGAATCACCTTGTCCCATTGAGTGGCCATGCAGAGCCAGAACCAGAACCAGAACCAGAACCAGAACCAGAACCAGAGCCAGAGTCAGAATCAGAGTCAGAGCCAGAGCCAGAGCCAGAGCCAGAGCCAGAGCCAGAGCCAGAGCCAGAGCCACCAATATCCAACCACCAGGAGGGTCTGGATTCAGAAGATGTGAAGCCAAAAAGGGAGGATTTAAATGGAGGTGTTGAGAAAAATGTCCTCAGCTATCGCATCTGTGAAGAAATAGGGTTAGACCTAAACATCCCATCGCAACGAGGACCCAAAACAAAACTTGGCTTGCATTTGCTGACGAGAGGAGTCCTCTTTGAGATGCACCAGTATGTGAGACAAAACTGCAACCGGTATGTTCCTGCTCTGTACGAGATTCTGGAGTACAACTTCGACCTGAGCTCGCAGAACCATCGGAAAGTAGAGTTCGCCTGGTCCATCGCCTCTCAGGTCATCGCAATAGCGGGTAAACACGGCCGAAAGGGAGACTATCTGAACAAAGTGATCGAGTTGCCTGTTGAAATCACAGAATCTTCGCAGTCCGTCTGCAAAGAAGAGCCCAAAGACGAATTCATCGAAGTAGACCTAAACGATGACAATGACATTGTGTTTGTCCGAGAACTGATGCCTGTAGACATAGACGTGATGATAGATTAACATCGCTGCTCCTGTAGTGATCAGATTGGTATTATGAGTCATTAGCCTTCTGAAATTCAAGACGATACTACCACATAACACAAAGAAAATCAGCACATATTGACAATCAAGACATTTGCTTGGAATCATTGCAGGAAATAATACTTAAATGTTAATCCTGTCGCCAAGGCCATTGTTAGGAAAGGTTAAATAATCAATCATTCAAAATGTTGTAGTTTCTTCCACGCCCCGTGCTTCACCCCTCTACCAAAATACAACCAACACAAAACAGTTTATAACCTTAATGAAGGTTTGGTTCATTGCTAAGCTACAGTATTCGGTTGCATTGCTTTAAGATAGCTGTTTCTTTTCATAATAACATGAAAACTGAATGTATTGTATATAAACGTGTTTTTTCTCAACCTTCATTACATTAATGTTAAATATGATGGATGTGGCTTCATTCAAACAAATAACATCTGGTAATATAAAACAAAAACAGCTGGTTGAACTTTAATTACAATTACCGTTTAGTTGTAATATACACGTCTTCTGTTTCTGGAACCATTTTAAGATATATATTAGTGATTTAACTGTTACTGACCAGGAGTTACGGCCACATCTGACTAAGTTTAAGTGGATTAAAACATATTTTCCTGTCTTGGATGTACGGTTTTATTTTATTATGTTCTGTGGTCAGTAATTAAAGTGTCTTTATTGTTTATAATGTCGGTGTCAGATGTATTTGAGCTTGAATACAGTATGTTAAAATGTTGTATGTAAAACGCTTATAAACCTAATTTTGAGAGCATCAAGTCAATCGTTTTTAACTTTATGCAACATCTGATCTTAGCGGATATTTTGCAGATTGTTTTGCAACTTAAAAAATATCTTACACATTAAATGTATTGTCATTGGAAATATATTTTACATTATGTTATCAGTCATACATTTATTTATGATTAAAGAAACATTTAAATTATCAAAGAAACATTAATTTAGTGAAAAAGCAATTTTATTAAATAAAAGTTTGGGTTTTCTAGGAATTTTTCTACATACATTACAAGCTTTACAATAAATATAAAAATATAAAAAATAGTACAGTATATCCAAATTAAAACGTGTAACAATATTTCTAAAAATATTGCTTTTATTGCTGGAAAGTACTGACAAAGATTTAAAAATATTTCCAAACTTTATGGGGCTGTGAAAATCAACAGGATGTTATAAAGGGCCCATGTCATGCTTCTCCGGTTATTACCTGTCCCCTTGTGTGTTATGAAGGTTGTTCTGCATGTAAACGGTCTGCAGAGCCACAAACCCTCAAAGTACACCCTGTAGGGAGTAAAACTCTAACACAGAAAGACCTGTCTATGCTGCCCCAGAACGCCTCGTTGCACACTTCTCATTTTCGATTGTTTGCTTCCTGGGTTCTGTGATGTGTGAACACCCAAATCAACAACAAATGGCCGGATTGGCCCTAATGGACCAATCCGCGGAGCCCCTCGTACACCAGGACCCCTTAGCTAACTAACAGGGAGTCCCATTGACTTGCATAGAGCTCCCTGAACGCTGGTAATAGACAAGTTGGGAAGGTGGAGAAACGCTCTCCGCAGACCCATTCTCTCAGCGTTAGAAACCTTTTTCTGACTCAATATCAAGCCACACTTATTGTTTTTACTTCGGCTGTGAGTGTGTGTGTGTGCTCAGGATGAGTTTTGCTTGTTCTCGCTGTATCGCCAACCCGGAAACCTGTCCGCTCCTCGCAGCAACGAGCCTCGCGTCCCAACCAATCAGAGCACACTGGGCTCACAGGGAGGGCGGGGGGGGGTCAGGAGCTCCAACAAGCCGTCTAGGACAGAGAGCAGGGTTTGAGTTATGTGGGAGTCAATGGGAGCTGAGCTTAATTGCTGATAGGAGAGGACGCTGGCGTGGTTTGTTCGCCGCTTCTCCACCGCTATACTTTCGGTTTGTGTTTGAACATATTTGATCTGATTTTTCTTTACACATCGGTTAGTTATATATAGCATCTGTCAATATTGGCTCCAACTGAATCGCTACTTTGTTCAAGTAGTTTTCCGTTACCTATTTGCTTTTTCGCACGTACCGGACCCTAGCCTGCTAGCCTGTTTGCTACCGGCCTCCAGCCGTTGGCCTTCAACAATCTCGTCAACTCCCAGACGTCAGCTGGCCACTAACATTGGACACCCTCGTCTCTGCACAACACAGCTATGGTGGGAAAAAATATTTGTAGCTGTCCCGGTGCGGAAAGCCCTAGTAGCCGTGACCGCTACCTCTACAGCTGGCCAACCTCCAGTCACCGGGTGGCTACATGCTAACGCTAGCATTGGACCGCTCTCCTTCTTTTCGTCTCTTAGCTTTCATTCCACTGACTCCCGCAAAATCACTGATTGTCAACAGAAACTTCGCTACTCACCCCGATCACCTGCCATGATGTGTGCTTTCCTGCTGTCTGACATTAATCCTCTCAAGAGGTTTGTTGTGAGCTGCATCCTTCCCGGCCGACATGACTCTATCATACTCCACCGCGGAACTACTCCAGCTAAAGCACACATCCGCTCCACCATGCCCGACGATGATCTCCGCCATCAGTGAACATGTACTGCTACAACGACCCAAATACATTCCCCGAAGCTCCGGACGAAAGTTTGTTTGCTCCCGGTCCGGTCATTCCATCTCATCCATCTGATCTGCTGCGCGCACTGACACACCCCCTCCATTTTATCATCACAACAACCAACACGTGCACTCTGCCTACCTACGCCCCCTTCCCAAAGCACCCCAGCCGGTTCAAACTCAACCTCATCTTAAACTTGCTCTGTTTAACACCCAGTTTCTAAACAACAAGGGTCTCATTCTCAATGAATTCATCACTGACAATAATCTGGACTTTCTCTGCATCACAGAAACTTGGCAAAAACCACAGGAATACTTCTCCCTCAACCAGACAACACCCGCAGGATACACATATATTGAAAAGCCACGCAACCATGGGCGTGGAGGGGGAATTGCCACAATTCTAAGAAATAATATAAAAACAATTGCAATAAACATCCCTTGCCCCTCCTCATTTGAACACCTTGCATTTAAACTGTCTGGTCCAAAGCCCCTGGTTACAGCAGTCATGTACCGTCCCCCCAAACCAAACCCTGCTTTCCCCTCGGATCTTGCTGAATTCCTCACACAACTTTGCTCTATCTCTCCATCTGTATTATTACTTGGTGATTTCAATATTCATGTCGACTCAAACGACTCCAATACCGCTACAGAACTCCTGAACATACTCAACTGTTTCACTATCACACAACATGTTGATTTTCCCACCCATAAAAAAGGTCACACACTGGACCTGATCTGCACCACTAGCATCGCCATCGGCAACCTGACCACCTATGACTTCACCATCTCTGATCACCTGGCCCTCATCATGGACATCCTAACCCCAACCCCCCTCATCAAGCAGAAGCGCACCATACAATTCCGGAATATCAAGTCCATACACCCCTCCTCCCTCTTCTCCCTACTGGCTGACACCATCCCTGACTCCACCGTCACCCAGAATGTTTCCCCTACTGACCTGGTCAACACCTACAACAATGCTCTCTCCTCCTGTCTCAACCAACTCGCTCCAATAAAAACTAAGTATGTCTCTTTCACTCACTCTGCCCCCTGGTACACCGATCATCTCCGTTGCCTCAAAACAAAAGGTCGCCAGCTCGAAAGACATGCTAAACGAACTGGTCTCGCTATCCACAAAGACATTTATAGACTGCACCAACAGCAGTACAAAGATGCCCTCAACAGTGCACGCTCCTTCCACTACTCCTCTGTAATACAATCTGGCAGCAATAACCCAAAGTCGCTTTTTTCAACTATTAACAAGCTCCTCAACCCCATGGATAATATCTCCAACTCCTTCACCACCTCAAAGTGTGAATCCTTCCTCTCATTCCTCCAAAGCAAAAATTGAAATAATACATAGCAACATAGCCAACTCCTCCGTCTCGTCCACCACCCATCCTTTTCCGGAACCTGCCTACCCTCCTCCTTCCAGGCACCCTTTTACAGCCTTCAGGCAAATGACCTCACTGAACATAGTTGCCCAAGTCACCGGCATGAATACCTCAACTTCCATCCTGGACCCCATGCCCTCCACCCTTGTCAAGGCCTGCCTCCCCCAACTCACTCATCTTATCACCACAGTCATTAACTCCTCTCTGTCCACTGGACTCGTCCCCCTTGCTCTGAAACTCGCTGCTGTCACTCCAATAATCAAAAAACCTGGTCTCAACTCTGATTCCCTCAATAAATACCGGCCCATCTCTAACCTTCCATTCCTGTAAAAAATTCTGGAGCGAACTGTTGCCTCCCAACTAAAATCCCATCTGAACTGCAATAACCTTCATGAACCTTTTCCATCTGGTTTCCGTACTCGCCAGAGCACAGAATCTGCCCAACTCAAGGTGATCAACGACATTCTCCTCTCTGCTGACTCTGGTTCCCTCTCAATTCTCATTCTCCTTGACCTAACAGCCGTATTTGACACGATCAACCATTCCATCCTCATCAACCGCCTCCAGTCTTCCATTGGCATTACCGGTACTGCCCTCTCCTGGTTTAAATCCTATCTCTCTGACAGACATCAATTAATCTCCATTAACATCCCCGTCAATCATGGCGTCCCTCAGGGTTCTGTACTTGGTCCCCTTCTGTTCATCATCTACATCCTCCCAATTGGACAAATCCTCCGTCAACACCAACTCCAGTTCCACTGTTATGCTGATGACACAAAGCTCTACCTCTCAACAAAATAAATTTCTCCAACCACACACTCCCAGCTCAGCACCTGCCTCACTGACATTACATGTTGGATGCAAAACAATTTTCTAAAACTTAAGAGTGACAGATCGGAACTTATAATCATTGTCCCAAACTCACTTACCCGCTCAACCCAAGATTTTTCTCTTACCATCAATGGCTCCATTGTCAACCCCTCCACTCACATCCGTAACCTTGGCATCATTTTCGAACCCACCCTCACTTTCCTCCCTCACGTCAACCAGGTCACAAAAAACGCATTCTTCCATTTAAAGAACATCGCCCGCATTAGACCCTCCCTCTCATCGACCGCTGCTGAAACTCTAATCCATGCCTTTATAACATCCCAACTGGATACTTTTTGGATAACCTACATTCACACTAAAAAAACTTCAATATGTCCAAAACTCAGCTGCCCGCTTGCTCACCTCCACCCGACGCTCCTACCACATCACCCCTATCCTCCATGACCTCCACTGGCTCCCCATCAAACACCGCATTGACTTTAAAATATTACTTTTCACTTTCAAAGCCCTCAACAACCTTGCCCCCCCCCTACCTCTGTGACCTCATCCAATTGCCTTCGCCTCAAGTCTGCTGAAGCTAACCTACTGCAGCCCATCAGGACAAAGCTCCGGGCCTGGGGTGACAGGGCCTTCGCAGCAGCCTCCCCCACACTCTGGAAATCCCTCCCCAGCCACGTCAGATCCGCCAACACTCTCACATCATTCAAACAATCCCTCAAAACTCACCTTTTCACTCTTGCCTTCAATTCCTAATCAACTAACCCCTTGCCCTTATTCCTCCTAGCTTAGCACTTTCTACTTTTGTTGTTATTTTTGTTTTACTTGCTTGTAAGCGCTTTAAACACCAGGAAAAGCGCTTTATAAATGTAATGTATTATTATTATAAGGAGGGGTCTGAGCTCCTATGAAAGCAGTGCAATCATACATCTGTGGGGATCGCTAATACATTACCAACATCCATTATTTTAATCACAAATAATGCATTTGTCAATGTTAAAGGTGGGTATAATTTTGGAGAAACCAGCTCGAGTGCGCTAGAATTTGAAAATACACAACTGGAAAAAATCTGCCAATTCCTCACAGAGCCCCTCCTCCAACACACACGAACGTGCACATGACCAATGAGGGCACGAGATAAGTTTGTGCACAGATGGAAGGCTGACAGGCAGGTAGGCCATCCAGTTATGTTAGCCGGGCCGGCTCAGATGATTGATCGTGCTTTTTACAGCGCCACGGCTTCCACAGATGAAATTTTTTTATGGATTTGTTGTCAAAGCACTTCAGATATTCATTGCTATCGGGATGTTAAGAGCATTCCATGGAATATAACAACAAGTGTATCTCGAGCCGGTTTCTCAAATTTATTATTGCGCAATCTATGCCTGTTAGTGTGCTGCGCGAGCCGAGATGATGTGTTATGTGGTGTGCGTAGTTGAACCTTTTCATCTTTACAGTTTTTCTCAATCGCTAAACCCACTTTTTAGAATCAAAATTCATTTCTTCAAAACAAGAACATAGCCATCTAAACAGAAACACACTTGCCATAACTCTGAATATCTTTTGCAAAATGCACTTACATGACCAAAACTGAAAATACTGGTCACAAAAAAGAATAAGTCGATCGAAACAGATCAAATTGTCCTCTAATGAGACAAATGTGTTTTCATAACTGAAACTCCGGTCACCATAATAACCCATTCTACCATAACAATATACATTTCTTGCAAAGTGCTCTAAGGCACTCAAAACTAAAAATACCCCTTCCAAAACCAGATACCTTCTCCAAAAACAAACATTTGTCAGCTCATGAGAAGACTATTTGAACAGTCATTACTAAGTGGCACACTAAATACTGACTACAATCATCAATACACAAACCTCAAGCTATCGATATTGGAAACTGAACGGAAAACTAACAAGTTGGGAGAAACAAACTTACATATAGGAAAAACAGTGTGTTACTGTAACTATGTCATTGTTTTTATGTCTCATTTTCAGAAGAGCACCGTAACAGAAACAAAAGATGAATAGCAAAACACTGGAAAAAAAATAACATGGGTAAATGATGTAAATCAGCAGTAAAGCAGAGAATGAGATCTATATAGCTTTACTGATCTGCTCTTTGCCGTCTGTCTGGCCACATAGCCTCATCTACGTCACAGCGTATGTCTTCCCTTGCAAGGCAGCGTGGGAAATATCTCCTTGCGTGTCGACACCACCCTTGACAAACATCTTACTGAAGTGAGGGAGGTCTTTTATAGGATTCTCAGTAATTACAATGACTATAGGAAATTCATTGATGTCAGCTGTGAGCAATTCATTTACATGGAAGTGAAGTACTCAATTCACCCCAATACAAAAAAAAACATTTCTCAATGTGCCAAAAGGAAAGGACCACAATTACTGACTGTAAAAATGTTGTATCAGCTATAGCTAATCCTCCCCATATGAACATCTCAAAGAGCTATGCAAGTCATATCAACACTATTATAGCTTTACCGGCACCATTTAAACAAATATTTTAAGTACAGTCATGCAAATTCTATCATGTAAATGTTTTCAATGTAACATCATTACTGTAAGGTATACAGTACATTCCATGGAGTTACCTTTTTCAATGGGGTGATTGACTGATAACAAGTGTTCATATTTTGCACATCAAGTGTCAATTAGTGTAGCTATGGTCTAAGTTTATGAGGAAGTGTTATCCACTGTGAGAAGATTATTTTTGTTTTGTTAGACATGAGTTACACAAAAGATTTTTGATCTTTGTGTAGAGAATTGTAACTTCAGTTAGAGAATTGTGTGATCTGTTTTGCAAAACACTGCTTAGCATCTGCATTTTGTGTGATATCAATGAGAAATGGTATACTGTTGTAGAGAAATGGTTTTCTGTTTCGATGGCTGTGCTGTTGGTTTGATGAAAGGAATTTTGATTCTAAATAGTGGGTTTAGCGATTGAGAAAAACTGTAAGTTTGTAGCAAGTAAAGACCCCCATGAAGCCATAGCCGTGGGAAATGGGGGTGCTGCAGGACCCCCTGTTGGCGAGTGGTGTACATTTGAAAAACTGAGTGACCACCTAAATAACAATGATTAAACTACATAAAATAGTTATGATTTGACTTGAAATAAAATGTGCTGTATACAGTAGCATATACTAGTTATAGTATATATTTGTATCAGTCAGGTGGCTTGAATTTACTTTCCAAATAAATCAAATCCGAGTCATCTAGGTCGTAGGTCGTGGGATAGTGACGTAATTGAAGCGACACACACACTGCAGAGTGACAACTTTCTAGAATGGCGCAAAAAATGATTTTGGATTTTTTTCTCCAACAAACAACCCAATAAAAAGAGTGGATCACCAGCTACTCCTCAGCCCACCACCTCTACAACTAGAGTAATATGACACAGAAGAGACTGACACATCTGACTTTGATGCATGTTCATTGTCCATAGTAACATTTTGGACAATGTGGATGTATCTGCTCTAATGAGGGTCTTCATTAGTGCCACCCCAGGCTACATTTAGAGTTTTGTGAAGCCCCAAAACAAGGTAAGACGATATTTTCCGTTAATGCTGCTGCCGCTGTGCAGTGTTTTGCCTTGTCAATCAGTTACAATTAAATTCATAGTTTTATTAATATTGTAAATAATATTTTCTGACTATTTGTAATGTTATGTAGGTTTGTAAGACCCATAGTTAGCATGTGGGCATGTGCAGCTGTTGTTAAGGCGAGACACCCCAGGTGAATAGGGTAAAAATTTTTTACTTAAAGATATCAGCTAGAAATGTCTCCAGTTAATTGCCGACAATAAGGCAATTGTTTCTTGTATTACAAGTTTTCTGAATATGCAAATGAGCCAATCATTCATTAAATATGCGCATATTTTTAACACATTTCAGGAACCGAAATCTGAACTTTGGATAAAGCCAGGTTCAAAATGATTGTTTCATTTTGTAGTCATATTAGTATCTAAGGATTATACAGAAGGGATTTTGGATATCTCTTTTTATCACTCCATAAATCAGAAAATACTGTCAACAGTCCTAAAATATCAATTTTCACCATGTTTTTAGGAATACAGTCTTATATAATTCAGGCTATGAATGACATATGAACAAACCCTTCTGTTAAAGCCTTCATAATGTTGATAGGAATATAACTGGAAGGTTTGGTGTATGTAAGTGCAACTGAAGTGGACATTTCGGACTCAGAGTAGGAGAAAAAACTCATTTTGAGAAAACCACCTTTACAGATTGCTGTGAGGCGCTAGCTAAACCCTCCTGTTCTCTGGATGACAGCTTGCGACTCGACGCACTCCGTGAAGGGATTTCATGTTCGGAGTCATTTGTTTTTTTGTATAATCTTGCTTCGTGCAAGTGACAATTGTTGTTGTCTTCTCTGTGAACGGTTTTTTCGCCGGTCTTTTGCCATTTTGAGATTTACATTTCTAGCGGAAAGCTAACCAGGAAGTGTTTTAGCACACCACGTGACGCATCTGAACGAATCATGTTGTCAGAAGTTGACACCAGCCAACGAGATTTCGTTTCTTGGTTTAAGACCCTTTTGTACTTTCATGATTAGTTGCTGATACAAAGGAAATGACCATATTTGGATCCGATGAGATTGTGCAAGAGAGACGGAGCTTTCCAACGATACTTCTGATGACATGTTACACACAGCAGTTGCTGTACTTTATGTTACGTTAGAATGCTAACTTTTGGTGAATGTAGGAGAAATATACAGACGCAAATAGACAAACTTAAGTAAAAATAAACAATGTGTATTTTGTACGTTCCAAAGGCCTGAAAGAAAACATGTTATAGAATCAAAATAACACAACATCTCAACATTTACCAGTGCATGAAAAACGATGTTTTTGCCTGCCGTGTTTCGCCTTTAACAAACAATTCATGCGGCTCGTATCGCTGACAGCTGGGCCCGGCCGGGCACCGCCTTTTTTCTTTTTAAGCGGCCCCCCTCCCCACTTTTGGCAGCACCCCCTGTGCAAAATGACTTCCCGCGGCTATGCATAAAACTCAGATTATAACTTGAACCCTGACATAGAGTGAATACCTGGTGAATACACATACTATACAGAGATGCTGTATGAGCAACCAATGTGAGTTTGGAAAATTGCACAATTTAAATCTATTCTAGTAGACCTCAACAACAGAAATATGATCAGTTGAAATGGCCATGACATGGGACCTTTGATGTACTCTTTGCTGCCAGCAGAAACATGCTGTGATGCAGAGTAAGGTCAGGAGGTGGCAGCAGAGGCTACATTACAGTACAGTGTTTTGTACAGTATCATGCAGAAGGCTTTGCAGCATGCATGAAGAACTCTTTTTACCACCTGCAGAATTACAGAAACATATCAGCAGTGTTTTGGATTTTTGCAAAAACCAGGCAAAATACAAAATATTCCTATTGAGTAAGTGCTTAAAGTTCTGTAATAAAATCTGTTGAAGTATATTAAATATAGTGTACTGTCAGGTTGCAAACAACCATTACTTTGTTGTTTACTTTATTTATCTTCCATCATGTGTGGTCATGATCTAGGAAAACATGGTTGATTACGTTTCACTGCACAAGGATTTTCCCATCTACATACTTTTATAGATAAAACACTTGTACTTAATCAGGAATAATAATGTATTTTGTGTGTATTTCTTTTTACCAGGTGTGCTGCTTCCTGCAGGATGGACATATCCTGAGGTTCTTTTCTCCAGGTGTGAATGAAAGCAGTGAATTCAATCTGACTCATTCATAAAACTCCCTTTTAGCTCTTAGAAAAAAGTGGAGAAGATCTGGCAAATAGCATACAAAAAATTCCCAAAAGGAAAAACAATTGAATATGCAAAATAAAGATCTGAGCAAATAGTTCAGCACACTTATATCTGTAATGTATTATTTTTAGTTTAAATATAGGATCTAATAAACACAAGATAATGTCACAAATCCAAAAGCCACAAAGGAATCGGTAAACCCCCGTACTGGAACATAATACATAACATTTGTGGATAGTTAAATATATAATAATATAAAAAAAGGTATTTTCAGTCCAATGTTTGTGAACAATACAAAAATGCATTATCAAATGTTTTCCAGGAAAATACAGGGTTCGTACCCGTGGGTACTGGAAATCCTTGAAAATGCTTGAAATTGTACGAGGTGTTTTCAAGGTTTGAAAAGTCCTTGAATTTTGGGAATGTTACTTGAATTTGAGATAAAGTGCTTGAAATTGATAGATGACAGCATGCCAGGAGGTTGCAGTTTCAACGAGCCATGGCTAAGACGAGGGTCAAGCGCACAAGTAGCCTCCTGCAAAGTATGCAAAAAATAACGATGGGAGAGTCTGCGCTGACGAGCCACACTACATACTGATATACACCTGAACATCAGCAGGAGAGGACTCTTTAAAGTAGAGACACTACATACTGATATACAGCTGAACATCAGCAGAAGAGGACTCTTTAAAGTAGAGACACTACATACTGATATACACCTGAACATCAGCAGGAGAGGACTCTTTAAAGTAGAGACACTACATACTGATATACACCTGAACATCAGCAGGAGAGGACTCTTTAAAGTAGAGACACTACATACTGATATACACCTGAACATCAGCAGGAGAGGACTCTTTAAAGTAGAGACACTACATACTGATATACACCTGAACATCAGCAGGAGAGGACTCTTTAAAGTAGAGACACTACATACTGATATACACCTGAACATCAGCAGGAGAGGACTCTTTAAAGTAGAGACACTACATACTGATATACACCTGAACATCAGCAGGAGAGGACTCTTTAAAGTAGAGACACTACATACTGATATACACCTGAACATGAGCAGGAGAGGACTCTTTAAAGTAGAGACACTGCCTGTTCAGTTTCTGTTGGAATGTGAAGGGTTAAATGCCGTCTGCGAGTTACTGTGAAGACGGGAGAGCTTGTTGGTTCCTCTCTACATTCACAGAGGGCCCGCTATAGTAACTCAACGAGAGAGTAATGTCAAATGACACTAGGGGTTTCACCAACTAATCGACTAGTCGACTACCTTTACCACTAGTCGGCGCTGTAGGCCCTAGTCGACTAGTCGTGAAAAAAATTGAGGTAAACGAGGTGCTGCAAAATACTACAAAACACGTCCGACATTCTTATGTATGGCAGTACTTCAACGAAGATGTAACCAACTCCACAGTGAAGTGTCAGTTGTGTACAGCTGTACTGAAGTACAATACAAATGCATCTGCGATGCGCAACCATCTGAAGATGAAACACCCGCTGCCGACAGCTAGCACTAGCTGTAATGCTAGCACCAGTGAGCAACGGACCGGCGTCAGCACTGAACAGAGGCAAACGAGCAGCAAGAAAACACGGGTCAATAGTGATGCGGATGATGAGCTACGGGATTACTGCCAGCGGACACCGCATATCCCCACAATGGATAATCCACTGGAGTGGTGGGCAGAAAACGTGCACCGCTTCCCCCGCTTTCGAGGAGCTACCTGGCTATTCCAGCCACAAGCACCCCGAGTGAGAGGGTTTTTTCCCTGGCAGGCAACACGGTCACCCGAAAGCGGTCAAGCCTCCTTCCCTCACATGTCGATGCGTTGGTGTTCAAACCAAAAATATGGAAAGGTGGACGTTATCGTGGAGGACAGCGAATAAAGTGTTGCGCAATGCGCTGTTGCGCACTGGATTTACGTGGCATTTATGTAAACAAGAGTTTTTTGCTGCCGATTTTGATGAGTCCAGTTACTGTTTGTTATTTACTCAGCCATGTAACACAAATTCAAATGCAGTGTGAGTTCCAATATAAAATACAGTTGTTTATACATGTGTATAAAGAGCTGCAGTGACGCGTCCTAAAACCCGGAAGTAAGCTGCACTCAAATTCCCTCGACAAAAAAGCAATGGGGCACAGGGCCTAGGTATAAAAGTCACGGCTCGCCACTGCATTTCACTATGTGTGTCTCTTTGTATATTGTTCCCTCACTAGTGGGAGGGGTGGGCTTGGTGGCTCCTACACAGGTTATCAATCCTAGGTTGTAGGTTTGTCATTGTCCACTTGCACAACATAGGTTAATATCCAATGTGAGTGTTTCCCCTTTGAAATGTTCTGATAATCCAAAAGCAATAAAACTGCTTTTCAGTTTCTAGAAGTTAGAGCAGGGGAATCTCCCTGCTCTGATGCCAGTTTACAAACGTGAATACGCCATCTTTTCTTTTTAACATGAGTGTGTGCGGGACCATTTCCCTTCGATTCTATTGGCTCTAACAGTCAGAAAGAGATGTCACATTTCAAAATCGAGCAAGGGGGGCCAGAGATACAAAAAATGAAAGACATTAAGAAAATGGCATTTAAAATCAGTCATTAAAAAGAAAAGACAATAACATAAACATAAAAAGATAAAAGTTACAGTGCAGTTTAAGATGTGAATAGTTCAATTAAAAGCAGCGGCAAAAAGAAAAGACTTTAATCTGGATTTAAAGGTAGTCTTCGTTGCAGCGGACCTGCAGGTTTCTGGGAGTTTGTTCCAGATGTTTGGAGCATAATAACTGAACGCTGCTTCTCCATGTTTAGTTCTGACTCTGGGGACAGAAAGCTGACCAGTCCCTGAAGACCTGAGAGATCTGGATGGTTCATCATTTAGCAGAAGGTCAGAAATGTATTTTGGGCCTAATCCATTAAGAGCTTTATAAACCAGCAGCAGTATTTTGAAATCTATTCTTTGACACACAGGAAGCCAGAGTAAAGACTTCAGAACTGGAGTGATGTGATCCACTTTCTTAGTGTTAGTGAGGAACCAGAGTAAAGACTTCAGAACAGGAGTGATGTGATCCACTTTCTTAGTGTCAGTGAGGAACCAGAGTAAAGACTTCAGAACAGGAGTGATGTGATCCACTTTCTTAGTGTCAGTGAGGAACCAGAGTAAAGACTTCAGAACAGGAGTGATGTGATCCACTTTCTTAGTGTCAGTGAGGAACCAGAGTAAAGACTTCAGAACAGGAGTGATCCACTTTCTTAGTGTCAGTGAGGAACCAGAGTAAAGACTTCAGAACAGGAGTGATGTGATCCACTTTCTTAGTGTCAGTGAGGAACCAGAGTAAAGACTTCAGAACAGGAGTGATGTGATCCACTTTCTTAGTGTCAGTGAGGACTCACACAGCGGTGTTCTGAATCAGCTGCAGCTTTCTAATAGATTTTTTAGTGAGACCTGTGAAGACACCATTGCAGTAGTCCAGTCTACTGAAGATAAAAGCATGGACAAGTTTTTCCAAATCCTGCTGTGACATCAGTCTTTTAATCCTAGAGATGTTCTTTAGGTGATAGTAGGCTGATTTAGTAACTGTTTTAATGTGACTGTTGAAACTCAGATCAGAGTCCATGACTACACCTAGATTTCTGGCTCTATCTGTTGTTTTGAACATTGCAGACTGAAGCTCAGCGCTAACTTTTAAACGTTCTGCCTTGGCTCCAAAAACCATTACCTCAGTTTTATCTTTGTTTAATTGGAGAAAGTTCTGAAACATCCAGTCATTGATTTGTTCAATGCACTTACTCAGTGTTTGAATTGGAGCATAGTCTCCTGGTGAAATGGTTATGTAAATGTGTGTGTCATCCGCATACTGTAGCTATGGTAACTTATTTTGTTGTTTTTCATTATCTGAGCCAGTGATAGCATGTAGACGTTAAAGAGAAGAGGCCCCAAGATGGAGCCTTGAGGAACCCCACATGTCATATTTGTCAACTCAGATGTGTAGTTACCTATAGAAACAAAGTTGTTTCGGTCTTTTAAGTAGGATTCAAACCAATTTAGAACTGTTTCCGAAAGTCCCACCAAGTTTTCCAGTCGGTCGAGTAATATGTTGTGGTCAACAGTGTCAAATGCAGCACTGAGATCTAATAATACTAACACTGAAGTTCTGCCACTGTCTGTGTTTAAGTGGATGTCATTGAAGACCTTTACAAGAGCAGTCTCAGTGCTGTGGTTTGGACCACATCCTGACTGGAACACATCCAAACAGTTATTTAAATGCAAGAAATTACTCAACTGTTGAAAAACAACTTTTTCAATGATTTTACCTAGAAATGGCAGGTTTGATATGGGCCTGTAATTGTTCATTACTGAAGCATCTAGATTATTCTTTTTTAAGAGCGGTATAATGACTGCAGTTTTCAGGGCCTGTGGAAAAACACCTGAGTGAAGAGACTTGTTTACAGTATGAAGTAGATCTGAGGCCATGCAACGAAAAACATCTTTGAAAAATCCTGTTTGAATAATATCAAGGCAGCAGGAGGAGGATTTCAGAAGTTGAATAATGTCCTCTAGGTTTTTATCATTAATCTGATGGAACTGTGTCATGATGTCTGAATTGATATTAGGTGGACACAGGGAAAACACATCTGCTGTACCTGATGCAGAGGCACTGACTGCTTGTCTGATTTTCTGAATTTTCTCAGTGAAGAAGGAGGCAAAGTCATTGCACGCCCTGGTGGATAGAAATTCAGAGGCTACTGACTCTGGGGGGTTAGTTACTCTGTCGACGGTAGCAAACAAGGCACGTGCGTTGTTTTTGTTTTTGGTAATGATATCAGAGAAGAAAGACTGTCGTGCGTTTTTCAATTCCAAATTATAAAGGCCAAGTCTCTCTTTATAGATTTCAAAGTGAACCTGGAGATTGGTTTTTCGCCACCTACGTTCAGCTTTTTGACACTCTCTTTTTTAAATAAATAAACATTGATTGATTGATTGAGATAGATAGATAGATAGATAGATAAAAGTTTAAAACGACAATTCATAAAATGTAGATTTAAAGATAGTTGACCTGCCATGGTTTCAGTTCCTAACACACACATGTTTGCAGATGATATCCTGAATAGTTTTGGACTGATTACTTCCATGTCTTTGTCTAAATCTGAAATGACACATCAACATGAATTTAAAGGATGCAACCAGCCTTTGATTTCACCTTTATTAACCCAAAATACATTGCGTGCAAATCAATTATCCCGTGGTTCAATTGTTTCGACCGATTTACCAGAAAATATCTTATTTCTCTGTGTTTCGTTGGCTGCTGATGATGATCAGCGACTGGAGGTCAGAAATAATTTCGCTTCTTAATCTAACAGCTGCAGGGCTGCAGGCGGAGGAGAGGAGGAAGAGGACGAAGGAGGATGAAGACGAGGAGGTTCATAAAACAGAAAGTGATGGCTGGAATAACTGTGACCTCGGGGAAGAGAAGAACGGATTAAATAAAAAAGACGAACGGAGGACGAGATGATGAAAGACAGCAGGAGATGGAGGGAAGATTCAGAGACGGAGAGTCCAGCTGTATTGAATTCATTAATCCAGATGATCTAAACACACAACCCCGGGCTATAAAGTGTGTGTGTGTGTGTGTGTGTGTGTGTGTGTGTGTGTGTGTGTGTGTGTGTGTGTGTGTGTGTGTGTGTGTGTGTGTGTGTGTGTGTGTGTGTGTGTGTGTGTGTGTGTGTGTGTGTGTGTGTGTGTGTGTGTGTGTGTGTGTGTGTGTGTGTGTGTGTGTGTGTGTGTGTGTGTGTGTGTGTGTGTGTGTGTGTGTGTGTGTGTGTGTGTGTGTGTGTGTGTGATGTAACTCTGAGTCCTCGTACAAACTTCGGTTTTCATCGTATTTCATGTTGATTAAGGAAAACTCAATCCAACTAACTTTATTATTAACAAAGCAAAGCACAGTCAGTTAGCAACTTTCCGATGAGTGTTGTTTAGTAAAGCACCACTCATGAGGACACCCACCACGTGCCCATTAGATCCAGTTCATCCCATTTCTTCACGCTTCCCTCCTCCCAGCTACACTCAGCGTCCATGTTTGTAAACTGCCAGAAATCAAAAAACAGATTCAACAACAGACTTCAGATTTCAGATGTCACTTCCTTCCTGTCCCCTGCAGATCTATCTTATTTTAACATTTATTTTGTGGGGTCAATTATCAGAGGAGGATGGAGGGAGCGGTCAGCGCCAGATGGACAGATTGCAACACATGAGCAGAGACTTGTGGGTAATTTGGCGTGATGATGTGATTTGATGCTACGTCTGAGGCTATTTTGGAGAAAGAAAAGCTGAGTCCATGTCTCTATATGTTCACCATCTCATCAGGAGGCAGGATGGACGGAGGGGTTAATAATACATGGAGAAAGAGATTGGATAAAAGGAAGGAATGGATGAACTGATATATGATGGAGGAGGAGGAGAGGATGACACACTGAGGAATGAATGAAGAGTAAAAGGCTGAACTAATGGGGAGAATTGCCTAATTACATGAAAGGCTGGTTTCCTTGATGGATAGCCAGGTGTGTTACATTCTGAATGAATATATGGATGAATGGCTGACTGGATGTAATATATGGATCAAATAAAGGGAATAAAAGGCTGGATGGATACGCAGGTGGACTAATGAGTGAATAAAGGGTCGGATGATTAATAGAAGGTATAGATTGATTGATGGATGGATGTTTGCTAGAAGAAATGCTTGGTGGATGAAAGAATGGATGGATGGATGAAAGAATGGATGGATGGAATAATGAATGGATGGATAGAAGAATGGGTGATGGATAGATGGATGGATGGATGGACGATGGGTAGATGTTTGCCGTATGAAAGCTGGATTGATGAGTAAAAGTCTAGATTGATGACTGCACAGATGAATGGATAGAATGGACGGATGAAAAATGCTGGATGGATGAATGGATGAATAATTGAACAGATAAACAACTGCATCAATAAATGGAATGGTGGGTGCATGCTGGATAAACGGGTAAGTAACTATAATGGATAGAAGGATTAAACTCTTTGCTGTTTGACTGGACGGATGAATGAGTTATATTACTCTATTTTTATTTTTGTATGACTTTGTATACATGTATGTATGTATGTATGTATGTATGTGTATGTATGTGTATATATGTGCATGTGTACATGTGTGTGGGTATTTACACACATGTATGTGTATATGTGGGTATACATATGTGAGTATATGGGTACATGTATTACTGTTACTATTCTTTATTTCCTTATCTATTCATTTTCTTTTAATATTATCTTCTACATTACTTTACTTTTACCAATACATGTATCTATTTCGTTATTTAATTTACTAGCCAAAACAAAACATTGACTGTATAAATGTAAACTCATTGTTCCTGACTCAAAACAAAAGAAAAAAGAATGAGTTATATTACTCACACAAAACACGAGGGGTTTCCAATCATATGTCACCAACAAAATATGAACGAGTGAATAGAAAAGTAAAGGGATAAGTGAAGCTGGCACGCTGTCACAAGTATGTGTGTTTGTTTAAAAAGAAAGTGCAGAGGGTGTGTGATGATTATGCATTCTGCCTTTAGGCTGGTTTTAATCTGTCTTGGATATTATTTTTTCTAACAGAGGCCAAAGTAAATGAATTCTGTTGATGTAACGCCTCACTCTGCATTTACTCATTGATTCCCATGAACTAATGTGTGGTCAGCGTTTGCTGAACCCATTCAGAGGGGAGAGGAATCTCAGTTGAAAGTCTAATGTAGATATTGTCTTGTTTATCCAATTCAAGTCTGATTCAGATTTTTGGTTTATGTTTTAAATTAAAATGCTACAACACACTGTGTTTACTTAGGAAGGCAATGACAAATCACACCCTTGTTGCAAAGGTTGTTTCTTCTGTAAAAACTTTAAAAAGTCAAAGTTCTGAAAAAAGTCCAAATGTGCCTTTGCAGCCCATTGACATGCACACCTATAGAAACATAACACACTACAAGAAAGGGAAGCCCCAGAAGCAGAATAGAGCCCCTTTAAATCAATTCAAGCGCTTTGAGCACCAGGAAAAGTGCTATAGAAATGTAATGTAGCCTATTATTATTACTATTATTATTATTATTATTATTATTATTATTCAATAATAAAGACTGTTTCCAAGAAAATAAATGTTGATCGACTCCAACATTGAATAGTTTCTTCTTGCGGATATTCATCATAAATGCACTAAATTTTTATTAAAAAAAGGGTCAGTAGTTTCCTGCAGCCAACAAATAAATAAGCCCCAAATCCTAACTTTAGCTGTTTGAAGAACTTTTTCTTGTTTTGTTCTGAGTTAATACCAAACTTCATTCTGTGACTGACCCCTAAAAGTGATCCAGCTTGAATGGAGTTGATGCTCGACGATATGTTGGATGAAAGTGTTTTGAAGCCAGCCTTTGTTTTTTTCTGACATTGATCAGTTAGTTCTCGTCGACATGTCGAGCTCCCAGCATGCAAAGCGTTTCTCACAGCGGATGTAAAACAATTTTCTTGCTGTATTTTCGTTTTGATTTTGATTCAGTTACTTCAAAGGCAGAAAGGCTTTTTTACAAGAGAGACGGAGAACCACCTGCAGGGCTGTCTCACCCTGAAAACTGTGAGTGAGTCTGAAGGAAAGTGTGAACATGTATTAGTGTGAGTTGGAAGGAATAAGTGTGTGTGTGTGTGTGCGTGCGTGCCTGCGTGTGTGCGTGCCTGCGTGTGCGTGTGTGTGTGTGTGTGTGTGATGCAAAACTCTCGCTCCTCATCTCTGACATTTCCAGGTCACTCAGTAATAAAATGGCTCCCGCCCCCTCTCCCCCTCTCTCCCTCTTTCCTCCCCCTCTGATTCTCTAGTTATACCTCTCAACGTCTCTGTGAGGAAGAAGAAGAAACATTTATTAAAAAACAAGGTCCATAAGCAGAGCAAGGATGAGTCTCGTCTTCACCTCAGAAACACACATTTAACTCTCACTTTTCTACTAAATGAACTCTGATGACGTACGTTAAATTTAATAACTTTAATATTCAAATCATTTTGATGCAAAAATGAACCTGAAGGTGATAATTTAATGATTTGATTCCAATTCATTCATGAATTTCATTTTTTTAAATACGATTTTTAACATGATTGTTTGTCTCTGCCTCCCGTCTTTAACCCTGCTTTTATAGTAATTCTATTGGTGTTTTCCCTTGTTGTAAAGCATTTTGTGACACAGTTCTTATAATTATTTTTATATACATTTTTTATTACTATTATTGTGAAATGAAAAGTGTAATTTACTGACCGCCATCACAGCCACAGCCACCAGAGGTCTCAGACTTCCTCACCTGTCCAAGCTCCCAGGAAGTGCGCCGGACTCTGAGGAAAATATTCATTGTGGCCAAACGGCGGTACTACACTTCCGTATCAGTCGCTGGGCCAGGAAATACTTTTTCCCATTGAGTAACATCGGGAAGGAGATGTCTGTAAATCGTTGGACCTTAATTCTGAAAAATTATGCATTGAAGTCAATGGGGAGAGAAAGATTATCTTTTGATCCCGTTTGAATTGTGCCACGAATTACACATGTGATGTTTGTCAATCTTAAAAAATCATTTCCATGTCAAGAAAGTCACAGTTTGTCGTAAAACTGTTGAAATATAAGATTATGACTAATACGCAACTAGAAAGACTACAAATCCCAGAGTCGCGTAGGTGAATTTAGCTAGCTGACATTAACGTTACACATTACACTTGTGTTACTCACCGAAACCTTGTAAAGCCGGTCCCGCATGCTGGAACCGACTAACTCCCATTGTGTGTGTACAGCTCTCAACATGGCCAGACCTGGAGTGATTTTCACCTCTTTTAATACTTTTGACTTCATTCTGAAAGAAAGAAGAGAAATGTGCCAACGTGACGGCCATCTTGGTGTTGGTGACGTATGCAAGACCAGAGATGTAGTTCATTGAGCGCTTTACACAAAAAAATGTGTTACTTCACAGTTTTGCGGCACATTTAAAAAAATTGTACTTGCAAAATTATCTTTTAAATTGATAAACATCATATGTGTAATTCGTTGCACAATTCAAACGGGATCAAAAGATAATCTTTCTCTCTCCATTGACTTCAATGCATACTTTTTTCGAAATAAAGTTCCATGGAGGTCCCCCGGAAGGGGAGGGGCTTCGCCACTCTATAGCCCTTATTAAAAACATTCGGTCCTCAAGTTGTAAAATGTGCTAATAACGTTATTCTGAGTTATTTTCCTCTGCATTACGAACGTGGATCTAACCCACGGGACCGTTGACATAAAAGTAAGTGAAAAATCCAAGTATTTTAAAAATGTAGAAAATAAATCAATATCCTGGAAAACTTTTTAAAAATACTGGAAAACAGCCCAAATAAAAAATCAAGATTCTAAAAAAAGCCAAAATGTTGAAAAAAAGTCAACAATCTAAAAAACAATAAAGTCAAAAGTCTATACAGTATATTTGTACGTATACAAGACTCACGTTTTAAAGAAATTACTGGTTATCTGTCTGAATATAAACATTTTAATTATATATTGTATTTGATATTAACTGCATGTATTAGTGTTTGTACGTTCTTTAATGTTTTGTTACAGAAAAAAATATAAAAAACCATCACACAATAACCACAATTGTTTTTCAACTTTAACCGAGTCGTTCCAATTTACCGTATTTTATAAAAATGGTGGAATGTGAGTAAAACTGTGACCTATTTAGTAGCAAAGTTTAAGGGGTAGTTTGCTTTCTCAGCAGCGTTGTAATGAAGCCAGTAAATCAGTGTACAGTAAGCAGTGTCATCTAAAGCAGGTATTATTATTACAGCTGAATATTGTCCCCACGGGAACGGAGCGGTTTATTAAACTGTATAAATGTCGCTATTAAAAACCTTTTCAGATGTTTCAGCTTTATTATTTACTTCCTGTGTGCGGCCTCCGGAGAGCTGACAGGTGACTTCATGATCCTCGGGTAAAGGAAAGGTGGCGTTATGAAGTCAGATTGAACTGTGTTTCATTTCATAAGTTTCCCTTGTAGATTCAGTGAGGGAATAAGGCTGGGTTTAACATATTTATCCAACTCCTTCCCGCTGAATTTAGTTAAACACATTGGTTTCTTTTTCACTCCTTGCTCCGTGTGTTTTTTAGCAATATTTACTGAGAAACATTAACTTTGTATTTGTTTGAAAGCTGTATTCAGTCAATAACATTCACTTTTGTTTGATTAGTTTGACTGTTTCCTGTTTTTAGTGAGAAACACAAGTTTCCTTTCACTTCTTTCCTGGTTTTTTAATGCTTCTTGAAAACATTTTTAGTTTATTTTTCCCATTTGTCTCCGTGTTATCAGCTATAGTGATAGAGAAAAGAATGCATCTTTAATTCTTTCTCTGTTTTCACCTGTATTTAGTCAAAGCACATGAGTTTATTTTGCTTTTTCTCCTGTTTTTCACTTTCACATGTTTCTCACCTGACACAGCTGAACACACTGGCTGTTTCCCCCTGTTTGTAGTTAGAAACACTCATTAAATATTGATATATACTGTACAGTGTATATCCCCATGTTTCCAGCTGCATTAAGTGAGGAAACATTGCCTTCTTTTTCACTTCTTACTGTGTTTTCAGAAAGACAGTCTTCTTTTTCAAGGTCACTCAGGGCCGGTCCTAGACATTTTGGTGCCCTCCAGGCGAGATTAGGATTTGGCTGTGAGCTGCGGGCGCCCGATAAGCCAACATCCCCCACTTTCATCACTTACAGCGCCCATCGTACAGGGCAAATGAAAAGTGTAACCGGGGTGAAAAGGGTGTTACATTGACTTAATTATGAATGTTGTTACATCAAGGCTGAACATTAGGATGAGCACCAACGGTCAAACATTTTTTTTTCCCTCCCAGAGTTACCAGCGCAGCGCCCCCCAGATCTGGCACCCTAGGCGACTGCCTATGTCGCCAGTGCTACAGGCCGGCCCTGACATCACTTGTAGTTGTAGATACACACACCCTCCGGCGGGGGCTATGGGGCTTAACAGGTTAAACACACACGTTTAAACACGCTTCATTACACAAACAGCATTTACATCCCTGTAATGTGAAATGGAGGTTAAATATTTTATCATCCCAGAGGCCCTACAGACCTTCATAATTCATATCCACTGATCAATAAACCATAACCGGTTTATATGGATCAAACCGGTCGTGTATACAACACACACACACACACACACACACACACACACACACACACACACACACACACACACACACACACACACACACACACACACACACACACACACATCCTTGAATCATTCATGCTCTGGTTTTAAAAACTGGCACCAGGTTATTAGCAGTAAAGTTACCCATTAAAATGCACACACACACACTAATATTAGCATACACATGTATTGATTAATGATTTATAACCACATTAATCACGAAAAAGGGAACACACGCGTTAGGAAAATACTCATAAATGAATAAATCTGTTTTGGGTCGTGCACAGAAAGCAACCTAATGATGCACACAGGTGAAGATACACACCTTTATGCTCCACACACATTCCTGTCACTGTTTTGTGTATTTAAGCTGCTGCATTATAGATGACTGACACAACGGCATCATATCTGAACCTCGACATCCTGCTGAGTTTTGTGTTTCTTCCTTTTTCACAGGCTGACATGCCGCTTTAGATGAGTGTTTCTTCTTCATGAGCCCCACCCCCATATCCATGAGGAACAAGTGCATAAACAACCACAGAGACCCCAACATGATCCTGTACTGTAGCCCTGAGGTGGTGAGTTTTTTGAGGATTTGGATTTGATTTAATCTGTATTTTAAAGAGTACCTCTCCTGCTGAAGTTCAGGTGTATATCAGTATGTAGTGTCTCTACTTTAAAGAGTCCTCTCCTGCTGATGTTCAGGTGTATATCAGTATGTAGTGTCTCTACTTTAAAGAGTCCTCTCCTGCTGATGTTCAGGTGTATATCAGTATGTAGTGTCTCTACTTTAAAGAGTCCTCTCCTGCTGATGTTCAGGTGTATATCAGTATGTAGTGTCTCTACTTTAAAGAGTCCTCTCCTGCTGATGTTCAGGTGTATATCAGTATGTAGTGTCTCTACTTTAAAGAGTCCTCTCCTGCTGATGTTCAGGTGTATATCAGTATGTAGTGTCTCTACTTTAAAGAGTCCTCTCCTGCTGATATTCAGGTGTATATCAGTATGTAGTGTCTCTACTTTAAAGAGTCCTCTTCTGCTGATGTTCAGGTGTATATCAGTATGTAGTGTCTCTACTTTAAAGAGTCCTCTCCTGCTGATATTCAGGTGTATATCAGTATGTAGTGTCTCTACTTTAAAGAGTCCTCTCCTGCTGATGTTCAGGTG
Source organism: Notothenia rossii (assembly GCF_949606895.1). Lineage (NCBI taxonomy): Eukaryota > Metazoa > Chordata > Actinopteri > Perciformes > Nototheniidae > Notothenia > Notothenia rossii. Next base: position 1,861,728 of record NC_136907.1, read on the forward strand.
TATATCAGTATGTAGTGTCTCTACTTTAAAGAGTCCTCTCCTGCTGATGTTCAGGTGTATATCAGTATGTAGTGTCTCTACTTTAAAGAGTCCTCTCCTGCTGATGTTCAGGTGTATATCAGTATGTAGTGTCTCTACTTTAAAGAGTCCTCTCCTGCTGATGTTCAGGTGTATATCAGTATATAGTGTCTCTACTTTAAAGAGTCCTCTCCTGCTGATGTTCAGGTGTATATCAGTATGTAGTGTCTCTACTTTAAAGAGTCCTCTCCTGCTGATGTTCAGGTGTATATCAGTATGTAGTGTCTCTACTTTAAAGAGTCCTCTCCTGCTGATGTTCAGGTGTATATCAGTATGTAGTGTCTCTACTTTAAAGAGTCCTCTCCTGCTCATGTTCAGGTGTATATCAGTATGTAGTGTCTCTACTTTAAAGAGTCCTCTCCTGCTGATGTCCAGGTGTATATCAGTATGTAGTGTCTCTACTTTAAAGAGTCCTCTCCTGCTGATGTTCAGGTGTATATCAGTATGTAGTGTCCCTACTTTAAAGAGTCCTCTCCTGCTGATGTTCAGGTGTATATCAGTATGTAGTGTCTCTACTTTAAAGAGTCCTCTCCTGCTGATGTTCAGGTGTATATCAGTATGTAGTGTCTCTACTTTAAAGAGTTCTCTCCTGCTGATGTTCAGGTGTATGTCAGTATGTAGTGTCTCTACTTTAAAGAGTCCTCTCCTGCTGATGTTCAGGTGTATATCAGTATGTAGTGTCTCTACTTTAAAGAGTCCTCTCCTGCTGATGCTCAAGCGTTTTTTCGGCAGCTGTTTGTACTATCTTTCAAGGCATTTGAGATAATAGATAATAATAGTCTACGTCCTATATGTTTACTCTTATCAATATTCAATTGCTGAGGGAAAGTCATTGAAAGAGGCCCAATTATGATCTGAGAGGCTTTTCAGAGGGTTTATTCAGATAAAAAAGTTGAATTGTCTCCAGATATTTAAGCTTTTTACGAAAAAAGTGGAATAAAAAATAGTTGAGGGTAACAAGAAAGAAGCACAAAATGGAAACAGTTGCGTTGAGTACAAGCATCTCAAAACATCCTAACGTTATGAGTACTTGTACGTGCATCGTTGCGGCTTTCAGTGTGCGTCAGAGGTGTGAAAATGTCTGCTGTTGTTGCAAAGTTTAAAGTAGGGCAGCTAAAAGGCAGAACAAAGCAGAGAGAGCGCCTCGGTAACTTTTCCTTTTTAAAAATACATGAGGCAGAGCCCGCCACTCCCCACATATCAAACATTAAGGAGTAGCACACACACACACACACACACACACACACACACACACACACACACACACACACACACACACACACACACACACACACACACACACACACACACACACACACACACACACACACACACACACACACACACACACACACACACACACACACACACACACACACACACACACACACACACACACTCACACTCATCTGCACCTGAATGGTAAACACAGGCCTGAGAACATGCTTTATTGCACACAGACAACGTACAAAACTCAACCATAAAGGGACGTTGGACACCCTCAGGTTGCTACGGGGACGTCTTTACATGCCGTCAGATGCCTAATCAGCTTTAAACAGTCCTAACGAGCTCTGAGGGACTCTGGGAAATCATGTCATGTGTTCTGGGTTAATCTGCTGCTGGGGTTTCCTGTCATAGATAATGCAGAGGATTTCTTTTTTACTACACTATTAAATCCCAATTCCACTGGGAAAGGACAATAGATGGCAACATGGTCAAAATGAATACAAATCAGGAATGAGAAGTTTGAAGATGGAGATTTCCGGAAGAGTTTCTGTTACCATTGGTATTACATTTAGTGGAAGACAATTACTATTAACAACTCTCTCGCCATTACCCCGTGCTACACCTCAAAACTGAGACAGATATGGTTACAGTATTGGTGTTTGTTAGGAAGAATAAAAAACATTTTACAAAAGGTTTGATATATTTTATACACATTTTGTAATCCCAACAGGTTTAAACAAAGAAAAGCATAGAGTGATGACATGTGTTTTTGTAGGTCAACCCCAAAATTAGCATCGAAAGCACTCCCTCGATAAAAAGTCCAGGGGATTTTAGGTTATTGCAGATCTGTGTCAAACAATCGCTGACAAATTCAAAATGCTAAAGATTAGCTTCAACCCAACACAATGAATGCATTTAGAAAATGTCCATGCCAAAGTTTCATAATCTCCGTTAGGACGGCATGGCGCTGAACTATGTCATACATGTTTGATTAAGGGCATTCATTATTCATTATATTATTCTACATTATGCTTGTTGTTCAATTATTCAATAAAACCTTTTTCTTTTTATTCTTTTTTTTATTTTTTAAATAAAACAATATTCAAAAAGCTTGGTTTTATAATCCAAAGGGGCCACAAACCATTACAATGTACATCCTAAATGTAATCTCTTACCTACGATGCGTATGAATCGTCCAATACTATATTATAAAAAAGTTGAATACTTTTCCGATAGTTATAATCTTATCTTAAAATAAAAAATGTAGAAACCCCACGTTCAAATATTCGTGTCGAGTTCAAACATGCTAATGGTTAGCCCTGACTTACAGCAAGAAATGGAAGAAATGCATCCTAAAAAACATATTATTTAGAAAAACATGTTGGGTTTTAATGCAGAATCTCTGAGTTGGTTCATATTTAGTTTAGCCTCAGCTCTCAGCCTCAGAGGGACTTTGAAATCCTACAATTAATACATCGGATACTAATACCCTGTTGAATACTTGTATCCTATAGTAATAATCTTATCTCAAAATGTAAAATGTGGAAACCTACCCACGTTTAAATATTCGTGTCGAGCCATGCAGCCTCAAAAATAGGTTAGCATCGATCCAACTCAAGAAATGGCATGTGTGTGTTATGCAAAATATTATAATGCAAATAAAAAACTGAATGTAGAAACTACTTGTCGGTTCAAACTGAATCTCCCATTTGCTTTTATCATTATAAAAAAATGTGGAAACCCACGTTTAAATACTTGTGTCGAGTCATGGAGGCTCAAACATGCTAATGGTTAGCCCGGACTTACAGCAAGACATGGACGAAAATGCATCCTAAAAACCATGATATTATTTAGAAAAGCTTGTTAGGTTTTAATGCAGAATCTCCGTGTTGGTTAGTATTTAGTTTAGTCTCAGACGGACTTTGCAATCCCAAAATGTATGTAGGCTATTTCATACATACCCTACGTACGAGTTGTGGAATACTTGTATCCAACTGCATAGTAGGTATAATCTTTTCTCAAAATAAAAAATGTGGAAACCTACCCACGTTCAAATATTCGTGTCGAGCCATGGAGACTGAAACATGCTAATGGTTAGCTCGGACTTACAGCAAGAAGTGGAAGAAATGCATCCTAAAAAACATGGTATTATTTAGAAAAGCATGTCGGGTTTTAATGCAGAATCTCCGTGTTGGTTCATATTTAGTTAAACCTCAGACGGACTTTGAAATCCCAAAATTAATATATCTAATATACACCCTACGTAGCCTACGAGTTGTCAAATACTTGTATCCTATTGTAATAATCTTTTCTCCCAAAAAAAATTTGGGAAACATACCTACGTTCACGAGGCTCAAACTAATGGTTAGCCCAGACTTACCAATCCTAAACCCCATGATATTATTTAGAAAAGCATGTTGGGTTTTAATGCTTGTCCCCCCGGACAGACGGAGCCTGTTGCGCTTCACGATGCTAACGTGCTCTCAGTCGACAGTCCCTCAGGCGACCTTCGTCTGAAGCTCTGGAGAGCATATGCTCTAAGTGCTGCTCCTGAGGCGGAGAGGACAGATTTCATTTGAGTTCAGCAGGAAGTGGATTTCCGTGTAAACCACATGGCGTCTGAGTCTGAGAAAGGATTCCTTGGCAGTGGTTTCAGAGCAGTTTGTGAATCAGGTGGTTACCGTTGTTAACAGACTCTGAAACCACTCGCTCTGAGCTCCTCCGCCATGTCTTCACGTATTTGAAGTGCTCCGTCATGCTTTCACCCTGCAGCTTGTCTGCTGGGGTACATCCCTCCTCAATGAATGAATAATGAATGGATTATTTTTTAATACAAAACTCCCGAGCTGACCGTTTTCTCATGTGTTTCCACGGTTGAAAACGTTTTCCTGTCGGGGGTTTCTGCGTCCTGCTGCAGCTGGTTGAGGTCTGCAGAGCGAGGGGCGCATTGTGAAGGAACACACTCACCCCTCACACGTAGCAGTGAGAGGGGGACTTTAGAGTTGGTTAGCCTCTCTTGGAGGTATTGAGTCACACTGCAGTCGTTTTGAATGTTTTTACTACAATAAGTGGCAGCTATAGTTGAGTTGCTTTTGAAACAGTATTTGCATGAATGAATTATAAAATATGAATAATTTCTACACTGAAAACATCCTCAACTGTTATATAGTATTTAGTTAATTAAAATTATGGCAAATGTTTGTAACAGTTTTCAAATACAGACACAACTTTTGTTATAATCAAAGTAATGGTTTTATAAGACTGCACAAAAAGGCAAATCCTCACATGAATGGTAAAGTGTGTGTGTGTGTGCGTGTGTGTGTGTGTGTGTGCGTGTGTGTGTGTGTGTGTGTGTGTGTGTGTGTGTGTGTGTGTGTGTGTGTGTGTGTGTGTGTGTGTGTGTGTGTGTGTGTGTGTGTGTGTGTGTGTGTGTGTGTGTGTGTGTGTGTGTGTATATAATTAGTTGTGAGTTGTCTACAGTTATCTGCTCTCCTCTCTGCAGCTGTCTGCAGAAGCTCTTCACTTCCTGTCTCCTTCCGCCTGTAATTGTTGGTTAGTGTTCACTCACTTTCCTCCTGTGTGGCAGCTGGCTGACAGGACACCTGCCACACACACACACACACACACACACACACACACACACACACACACACACACACACACACACACACACACACACACACACACACACACAGGCATATAGACACACAGAAAGAGACACACACACACACACACACACACACACACACACACACACACACACACACACACACACACACACACACACAGACAAGTGCAGAATGTGTTCATATTCCTCTGGAAAGAGAAAGAACAAAAAGACAGTTTGAATTGTCTTTTTTCAGATTAAAGTCAAAACTCTGAGAACAAGTCAAAATGAGATATGTGTCCTTCACTCTCCCCCGGATATACAGAGCTCATTGGTTTTTTCACAATACTTGAATCGTTTTTGAGAAAAGCTGACAACCTGCAAAGTCTCTGTCACACCTCTGTACAGCGGGATCGTTACTATATTATAACTATTATTTAATATATAATATTCATATACAAGTCCAACATATATCTTCAATAGACCATAAGTGCAGCGAGACTTTTGAGTCAATGATGTAACTTCTGTTAGATTTTTGTTTATTCATTCATTTAATTTTGTGTGATTTATGTTGCAATTAATACTTTATTTGTTGTGTCATTTTCTTGGCAAAAACAGTTGTAAACACACATCGTAGTAAAGACGAGAATTGGCTCAGCAAACTGTGTGTGTGTGTGTGAGACCACTCGTTGCCTTCATCTTTTGATGCCTGTTGCCATGGTTACAGCTCTCCGATGGTGGAGAGAAATCCCACATTTTTCTTGCAGCTCAACACTTTTGGTGACCTGCTGAGAGAGAAAGCATTAGTAACCCCCCCCCCCCCCCCCTCTCTCTGTAATCACTCCCCCATTCATCCCTCTGAACTCAACCCTGCAGGTAGGTGTGTGTGTGTGTGTGGTGTGTGTGTGTGTGTGTGTGTGTGTGTGTGTGTGTGTGTGTGTGTGTGTGTGTGTGTGTGTGTGTGTGTGTGTGTGTGTGCGTATGCGTATGCGTGTATGTGTATGTGTGTGTGTGTGTGTGTGTGTGTGTGTGTATGTGTATGTGTGTGTGTGTGTGTGTGTGTGTGTGTGTGTGTGTGTGCGTGCGTGCGTGCGTCTGCTCCAGCTGAATATTATGATTATGCAGATAAAGTCAGCTGGTCGCAATACAAACATAACAAATATTGTTTGTATTCGTCTATGATTTTTGGATCCATTCTTAAACGTTGCTGACAAAACTCCTGACCCGAAAACAAGCAGCGGAAACACAACAACCTGTCTGTTTTTCCTCTTAGCCTCTGACTTCCAAAGGTCCCCTTTAAACCCCAGTTGCATGGACAGAGAAGTCTCCCTTTTTAAACGCTGCGTTCATGCGCCGGTGGGAAGGTCCGACATCAGGACTTTAAATAGAAACCTGCGACAGGGGAAACCAAAGAGGCTCGGGGTCTGCTCCTGCTCCGTGTTATCTCCTGGTCTGTCTTTTCTTGTGTGTAACCTTTTGGCATATTTCTTTGTTCATCTTGCGTTGGATTATCTGGGTCGCTTCTTCATATTTGATCTTTTTGTGTCATTTTTGTTCAATTTCTGTGTGATTGTTATTATTGTTTTGTTCTCCATGTGGCTGACGACTACAGATAGGAGCGTTAGCCAATAGAAGTGCGAGTGTTACATAGTGATGTCAAACAAATAAAATAAATCAACTTTGAGTCCAATGGAGGCTTTTCAGGCAGGGGACTCACAGAGCTGTTAGCCTTTGCTGACCATTTACATGCACTAAAACCATATATAACACACTAAATGAAAAGGAAAGACCCAAAAGCATGATAGGGTCAATTGTGTCTCTGTCCGGCCCGCCCTTGATTGATTAACACCTGGTAGATGTGGGGGTCTTATCGCTGAGCATTTACCGTCAAATAGTGAGCCGGAAAACAAAAACAAAGACGGTTTCCACTTTAATGAGCGGCAGAAAAGCTGCAGGGGAATGGAAATTGAAAACTGAGCCGCCGGAGACATTATGTGGGCCACATGGAAGTATGTGCAGCGTAATCGAATTGCACACAAAGAGGTGTGTGGGAGAGCATTGTATGAGGAAGAGGAAGAGGAGGGGGTTTAGAGGTTTATTGGATGAGAAATAGGTCCGCAGGCCTGACGGACAAAAGCTACGGATCCGGCATCAGATGCACAATAACCTCATCTCACAGAACGGAGTGCGGCTGCATGATACCTGATTGATTATTGTGCTGATAGACAGGAGAGGAAGTGTGTCTTCGGAGTTTAAATGTAGCTCAGACGGGATGGAACAGGATGTCATATAAAAGGCTTTTGTTCTGCTTGTGGTTGCAGATTTTTTATTTATTTGTTAAAGTGGGAGAGAAGGCATGTGTGTGAGGCGGCAGTCACATCTGTGATGGTGAAGCACACTTTGTGTTGTGAGGAAACTCTGCTCGGTGTGAGGAGAGAGGAAGCTCGTTGTTGTTCTTATTGTTTTTAGAGATGTAATCAAAACACCTCTCATGTGAAGGTTTGATGCTCTCTAGTTTAGATTCAGATCGATTGCACTCTACTCATGGCGTAGTTATAGGGACGCCCTTTTGATTCCTGCAGGAAAGGGAAATCACCTACAACAGAGTGTGTGTGTGTGAGAGAGAGAGAGAGAGAGAGAGAGAGAGAGAGAGAGAGAGAGAGAGAGAGAGAGAGAGAGAGAGAGAGAGTGTGTGTGTGTCGATTTCTGCTCCTCTTCTCCGTCCCTTGAAGATTTGAAATCTAAATATTGGAAAGTCTGAGGAAAACAGCTTCCCACAATCCCAAGTTTTTAACGCATGCTGTCGTGGCTTCCTTCCTTGTTTTTCCATGAAGCCACTAGGAGCCTTAAACAGACCGTTCTAACTTGTTTCTTTCCTTAAATGACTCACAGTTTGAAGCGCTGCTTGGCCTCCGATGGTTTAGAAGATGTTGCGATGTGTTTGCTCAAAATAAAAGAACAAACTTTTGCACATGCAACAACGAACAATAGGCCTTTACAATATTCAAAAGAAATAGGCCAAACTCAAATAAAACAAACAACTTAGGTATTCTTCTTTCGTGATAATGCTTATACTTTACAACTTAAAGGGTACTTGTACGATTTGTATGTACGTGTACGGTACGAGTACGTTACGGTTAAAAACTGTTCCTCGACGGCGTCTCTCAACAGGTTGCCCAGCACTGTGGCGTTAGCACAGGCGCCGTGGGAATTGTAGTCCTTTATAGTGCGTTGACTACAGACGTCACAATTAGGTGGCCTTTCCTATCAAATCAAAATACTGGCTCCAACGCATGCCTTTCTTTTCTTAACCCAGCCTGTTGGCTTCATGTCGGCTTCACATTTACATGATTGAGATCAAACCCTAACCCTCACGGCTTTCATGGCAAACTTGCACCTTCAGAAACATAATGAATATTCAGTGTCTCCATCACATAACCAGCAGCTGTGTGTCACCTCGGTGTCAGGCTGATGACACACAGACACATGGAACAGATGTTTATTTGAGAGTGACACCAGCAGAATAATGTTGAGTTGAGTTTGGCCTTCAGCTTGTTTGATAAAACACATAAAAGAGCTGTTTGATTGGCAGTGTTCCCACGGAGCAGGAGGGAAATATAGACTTTATTGGAGAACTCCTGGATCGTTTGTAAAGCTCGCTGCAGATTTTCACTCTCACCTCTAACCGGATTATTGGCAATTTCCTGCGCCTCTCCGAGAAACCATACACTGTGTTCTGTGTCACAATGATGAAGCAAGCCTCGCAATAATAATGTTTTAACCTGCTTATTACACTTAATTCAATTTTGCAAGTTATGAAGGAAATCAATTAAAATGTGAAAGCCTGAAGCAGAATGTGCAGTCCTTCAAAGGCCTCAGTCATCTCAGAGAAACATCATCAGTTTCAGAGCAAATGTCTTCAATACATTAGCTCGACAGAAGAGAATACAACATGTCTCTCTTCACGTCAATCACCAGGTATCTGGAAACACTGGTGTATAGAAGTATTCATGCTCAAGTTAGGAAGTTATATCAACTATATCATGTCAGATGAAGTACTCTGATGTTTTACTTGAGTAAAAGTAGAAGTATTCAGATCTTGTTCTTGAGTAAAAGTAGAAGTACTCAGATATTGTACTTGAGTAAAAGTAGAAGTACTCAGATCTTGTACTTGAGTAAAAGTAGAAGTACTCAGGTCTTGTACTTGAGTAAAAGTAGAAGTACTCAGATCTTGTACTTGAGTAAAAGTAGAAGTACTCAGATCTTGTACTTGAGTAAAAGTAGAAGTACTCAGATCTTGTACTTGAGTAAAAGTAGAAGTACTCAGATCTTGTACTTGAGTGAAAGTATAAGTACTCAGATCTTGTACTTGAGTAAAAGTAGAAGTACTCAGATCTTGTACTTGAGTAAAAGTAGAAGTACTCAGATCTTGTACTTGAGTAAAAGTAGAAGTACTCAGGTCTTTTATTTGAGTAAAAGTAGAAATACTCAGATCTTGTTCTTGAGTGAAAGTAGAAGTACTCAGATCTTGTTCTTGAGTAAAAGTAGAAGTACTCAGATCTTGTACTTGAGTAAAAGTAGAAATACTCAGATCTTGTTCTTGAGTAAAAGTAGAAGTACCAGAGTGTAGGAATACTGTGTTACAGTAAAAGTCCTGCATTCAAAATGTCCCTCAAGTGAAAGTAGAAACGTATTCTCATCAGAATATAGTGAAAGACAGTAAAAGTAGTCATTGTGCAGATTGGTCCATTTCAGAATAATATATATGATATGTTTGGAGTTAATTTTGGTTGTTTATTCATTTATTTTCTATATCTATAATATACTGGTTTAGTTGTGCAGGTTGTCATGCAAAATAGGTCTCAGTTGGGAGGGAACCTTGGTTCCAATATGTCGTTTTATAAACCTTTATGCAATAAAGTTCCAAGTTAACTTTAAAGTTATTTAGCTCTGTTTTATTCTTGGGATGGATTTCTGAACTTCAGAGATTGATAATCCTTCAGCTGGTGGCGTTGAAAGAGATCTCTCTGAAGTTCATCTTATTTGAATTGAAGTCGCCACCGGCCAATCAAATCGTAGGATTATGACTATCCTGCCTTTAGGAAACACCGTAATTCAATCAAAGCCCTTTTTAAAATTCACTTCCATCTATTTTTCAGATCATCACGAAGAGAAGTGTTCCTATCCTCGGGATTGTTCGAAAACAACAAAAAAAAACGGATTAATGTTGGACGTTTAGGAAAGAGCAGAAGGAATGATCCATGGATAAACGTATTCAGAGTGCATTCAAACACTGACAGCCGGTGGAAACCAAAACATATTCATGATATTCCTCTATGCAGCATATACTTGTACATGTAAAGCTTCTCAAGGGGGGAATTAGAGGAAGGGGCTCCTCTGGTTGGGTGTGATGGGGAAGAACTGGATCTGACAGCAATTAAGCCGATCCACCTCGAGCTATGAGACCATATCTGAGCGTGAAGTCCTTTAATGTGTGAGTTTACCTCCAAGCTGCTCCCTGGTCAAGAGAGAAGTCATAACTACTTCATTAGTGGGAGAAAAGAAAGACCCTGTTCCAGTGAAGGCGAGGGAGAGGAGGAAGACAGAGAGGATGATGATGAAGCCTTTGCAATAATGAGGCCAAGTAAGCAAGCATGCCAAAATATGTCTGCATCATCACAGCCTTATTAAAGCTCGCTTCAGGGGGAAGGGAAGTCTGCAAACTATGAAGGAAATGTAAGAAGTAAACGGGAGGAAAGTGGAGAAGAGGTGGAGAGGTGAAGAGTCCTCCGGCAGCCTCGTTTGAAGGAGGACAGGCGGAGCACATGTTGCATTCTGGGAAGGTGGGCGTTACAATGTCCAGGTGAAGCTGCGATTGGAGACGTGTCAGAAATGGGAGATAGAAGGTATTACCGAATAAGCCATGTCGACGCTGGGTTCGTCCTCCGAAGCTCGGGAGGTTAGTTTGAGTGCACAAGAGCTGAGAAGGAAAACATGATTACTGACATGCACACATCAAAGTTGGCCAAATCAAAAGGAGGAACATGGTAGGACTCCACTTAATGCACTGTTATCTTTATTGTTGGTCAGAAATCTGTCAGGAAGAGGTTAGATGATAGTGGGTTTCCACAGAGTGGCCGACGGCACAAAACACTCGAAGAAACGCACGAACAGCCTCATAAACGATGCAAATATAAAACACCTGGCGAAACACATGGAGAAACATCTTCAGCATCCTGACTACACATGCAGCACATAGGAAACATTCAGCATCCTGACTACACATGCAGCACGTAGGAAGCATTCAGCAGCCTGACTACACATGCAGCACGTAGGAAACATTCAGCATCCTGACTACACATGCAGCACGTAGGAAACATTCAGCAGCCTGACTACACATGCAGCACGTAGGAAACATTCAGCATCCTGACTACACATGCAGCACGTAGGAAACATTCAGCAGCCTGACTACACATGCAGCACGTAGGAAACATTCAGCATCCTGACTACACATGCAGCACGTAGGAAACATTCAGCAGCCTGACTACACATGCAGCACGTAGGAAACATTCAGCATCCTGACTACACATGCAGCACGTAGGAAACATTCAGCATCCTGACTACACATGCAGCACGTAGGAAACATTCAGCAGCCTGACTACACATGCAGCACGTAGGAAACATTCAGCATCCTGACTACACATGCAGCACGTAGGAAACATTCAGCATCCTGACTACACATGCAGCACGTAGGAAACATTCAGCAGCCTGACTACACATGCAGCACGTAGGAAACATTCAGCATCCTGACTACACATGCAGCACGTAGGAAACATTCAGCATCCTGACTACACATGCAGCACGTAGGAAACATTCAGCATCCTGACTACACATGCAGCACGTAAGAAACATTCAGCATCCTGACTACACATGCAGCACGTAGGAAACATTCAGCATCCTGACTACACATGCAGCACGTAGGAAACATTCAGCATCCTGACTACACATGCAGCACGTAGGAAACATTCAGCAGCCTGACTACACATGCAGCACGTAGGAAACATTCAGCATCCTGACTACACATGCAGCAAGTAGGAAACATTCAGCATCCTGACTACACATGCAGCACGTAGGAAACATTCAGCAGCCTGACTACACATGCAGCACTTAGGAAACATTCAGCATCCTGACTACACATGCAGCACGTAGGAAACATTCAGCAGCCTGACTACACATGCAGCACGTAGGAAACATTCAGCATCCTGACTACACATGCAGCGCCTAGGAAACATTCAGCAGCCTGACTACACATGCAGCACGTAGGAAACATTCAGCATCCTGACTACACATGCAGCACGTAGGAAACATTCAGCATCCTGACTACACATGCAGCACGTAGGAAACATTCAGCATCCTGACTACACATGCAGTACGTAGGAAACATTCAGCATCCTGACTACACATGCAGCACGTAGGAAACATTCAGCATCCTGACTACACATGCAGCACGTAGGAAACATTCAGCATCCTGACTACACATGCAGCACGTAGGAAACATTCAGCATCCTGACTACACATGCAGCACGTAGGAAACATTCAGCATCCTGACTACACATGCAGCACGTAGGAAACATTCAGCATCCTGACTACACATGCAGCACGTAGGAAACATTCAGCATCCTGACTACACATGCAGCACGTAGGAAACATTCAGCATCCTGACTACACATGCAGCACGTAGGAAACATTCAGCATCCTGACTACACATGCAGCACGTAGGAAACATTCAGCAGCCTGACTACACATGCAGCACGTAGGAAACATTCAGCATCCTGACTACACATGCAGCACGTAGGAAACATTCAGCATCCTGACTACACATGCCGCACGTAGGAAACATTCAGCAGCCTGACTACACATGCAGCACGTAGGAAACATTAAGCAGCCTGACTACACATGCAGCACGTAGGAAACATTCAGCATCCTGACTACACATGCAGCAAGTAGGAAACATTCAGCAGCCTGACTACACATGCAGCACGTAGGAAACATTCAGCAGCCTGACTACACATGCAGCACGTAGGAAACATTCAGCAGCCTGACTACACATGCAGCAAGTAGGAAACATTCAGCAGCCTGACTACACATGCAGCACGTAGGAAACATTCAGCAGCCTGACTACACATGCAGCAAGTAGGAAACATTCAGCAGCCTGACTACACATGCAGCACGTAGGAAACATTCAGCAGCCTGACTACACATGCAGCACGTAGGAAACATTCAGCAGCCTGACTACACATGCAGCACGTAGGAAACATTCAGCAGCCTGACTACACATGCAGCACGTAGGAAACATTCAGCATCCTGACTACACATGCAGCACGTAGGAAACATTCAGCATCCTGACTACACATGCAGCACGTAGGAAACATTCAGCATCCTGACTACACATGCAGCACGTAGGAAACATTCAGCATCCTGACTACACATGCAGCACGTAGGAAACATTCAGCATCCTGACTACACATGCAGCACGTAGGAAACATTCAGCATCCTGACTACACATGCAGCACGTAGGAAACATTCAGCATCCTGACTACACATGCAGCATGTAGGAAACATTCAGCATCCTGACTACACATGCAGCACGTAGGAAACATTCAGCATCCTGACTACACATGCAGCACGTAGGAAACATTCAGCATCCTGACTACACATGCAGCACGTAGGAAACATTCAGCATCCTGACTACACATGCAGCACTTAGGAAACATTCAGCATCCTGACTACACATGCAGCACGTAGGAAACATTCAGCATCCTGACTACACATGCAGCACGTAGGAAACATTCAGCATCCTGACTACACATGCAGCATGTAGGAAACATTCAGCATCCTGACTACACATGCAGCACGTAGGAAACATTCAGCATCCTGACTACACATGCGGCACGTAGGAAACATTCAGCATCCTGACTACACATGCAGCACGTAGGAAACATTCAGCAGCCTGACTACACATGCAGCACGTAGGAAACATTCACTAGCCTGACTACACATGCAGCACGTAGGAAACATTCACTAGCCTGACTACACATGCAGCACGTAGGAAACATTCAGCAGCCTGACTACACATGCAGCACGTAGGAAACATTCACTAGCCTGACTACACATGCAGCACGTAGGAAACATTCAGCATCCTGACTACACATGCAGCACTTAGGAAACATTCAGCATCCTGACTATACATGCGGCACGTAGGAAACATTCAGCATCCTGACTACACATGCAGCACGTAGGAAACATTCAGCATCCTGACTACACATGCAGCACGTAGGAAACATTCAGCATCCTGACTACACATGCAGCACGTAGGAAACATTCAGCATCCTGACTACACATGCAGCACGTAGGAAACATTCAGCATCCTGACTACACATGCAGCACGTAGGAAACATTCAGCATCCTGACTACACATGCAGCACGTAGGAAACATTCAGCATCCTGACTACACATGCAGCACGTAGGAAACATTCAGCATCCTCACTACACATGCAGCACTTAGGAAACATTCAGCATCCTGACTACACATGCAGCACGTAGGAAACATTCAGCATCCTGACTACACATGCAGCACGTAGGAAACATTCAGCATCCTGACTACACATGCAGCACGTAGGAAACATTCAGCATCCTGACTACACATGCAGCACGTAGGAAACATTCAGCATCCTGACTACACATGCAGCACGTAGGAAACATTCAGCATCCTGACTACACATGCAGCACGTAGGAAACATTCAGCATCCTGACTACACATGCAGCACGTAGGAAACATTCAGCATCCTGACTACACATGCAGCTCGTAGGAAACATTCAGCATCCTCACTACACATGCAGCACTTAGGAAACATTCAGCATCCTGACTACACATGCAGCACGTAGGAAACATTCAGCATCCTGACTACACATGCAGCACGTAGGAAACATTCAGCATCCTGACTACACATGCAGCACGTAGGAAACATTCAGCATCCTGACTATACATGCAGCACTTAGGAAACATTCAGCAGCCTGACTACACATGCAGCACGTAGGAAACATTCACTAGCCTGACTACACATGCAGCACGTAGGAAACATTCAGCATCCTGACTACACATGCAGCACTTAGGAAACATTCAGCATCCTGACTACACATGCAGCACGTAGGAAACATCTTCAGCATCCTGACTACACATGCAGCACGTAGGAAACATTCAGCATCCTGACTACACATGCAGCACGTAGGAAACATTCAGCATCCTGACTACACATGCAGCACGTAGGAAACATTCACTAGCCTGACTACACATGCAGCACGTAGGAAACATTCAGCATCCTGACTACACATGCAGCACGTAGGAAACATTCAGCATCCTGACTACACATGCAGCACGTAGGAAACATTCAGCATCCTGACTACACATGCAGCACGTAGGAAACATTCAGCATCCTGACTACACATGCAGCACTTAGGAAACATTCAGCATCCTGACTACACATGCAGTACGTAGGAAACATTCAGCATCCTGACTACACATGCAGCACGTAGGAAACATTCAGCATCCTGACTACACATGCAGCACGTAGGAAACATTAAGCACCTTGGTGAAGCTGAACAACTGTCTCAGAGTTAGTCGTCTCAGAACTGAAGTGTATCTGAAATCACTAGGTTAGCTACGTTAGCTAGCTAGCTACGTTAGCTAGCTAGCTTACAGCAGATCTGCAGTGACATCAGAAGGAGATATTTGAATCGTTTCTCGTAATGGAAATGTTTCGGGTCGTTGTAACGGATATGCACATCATGTCCGCAACCAAAACATTGTGATCTCATTCTTCCAAAGTGCTGCGATCAGAAAACAGCATTTTGGATCACTTCCTGCTATTTGGTCGGATGATGTTCTCCCTACATTTTAACCGCATGATGTTTCTATTAAAGCAGACCTCAGGTTGGCATGTTGAACCCCTTGAGAGATGAATACAGCCTGACGGTCTTGGTGGAGATGGTGGAACCACACAAAGACTAGGAAGCTCAGGATTAATCCAAAAAACATTGAATAGAATCAGTTGTTCTATTTTAATGCCCAAATTAATCTACAGACAAATACATATTAAATCCATCTGGACTTGAAAACAGCAGTTTATTAATGTGCAACCCATGTTTATTTCTTCCTTTGTGCCTATTGAAGCAGAACCCCCCCACGCAGCCCTCCCACACATCTCTACTGTCTACACGTTATGACCATGTGTTCATAATCCATCAACCCCTTTCCGGGATTACTGTAAAGCTTCAGAGGGCGGGGGAATAACATTAAAATGTCCACAACGTCAGTGAGCTGTGTAAAGACATTTTGTCCAGCTGCTGCTGACAGGAAGTGATGCTTGGACTGGAGTCGATGTACATTTAACGAGTGGATGCTTCAGTGGGGATCAAAGCTCCTGGTGTGAGCTGTGGTGTGCATGAATGACTGTGCACACGACAAATGAGAACATGGACAATTATTGGTCGGCCTGTACTGAGAGAAATGTGTTTTTGAATAAGAGTTTGAACTAGAGAATGCAATTCCTGAAGAAATTGCTAGTGGGAATGCTTTATGCTGAAAAGCTGACGCTAAACTGCTATGCTGAAATGTAATGGGTAAGAAGAGAGTGAAGAATTTAGATTGAAAAAATACATGAACACTGGGGGC
Source organism: Notothenia rossii (assembly GCF_949606895.1). Classification (NCBI taxonomy): domain Eukaryota; kingdom Metazoa; phylum Chordata; class Actinopteri; order Perciformes; family Nototheniidae; genus Notothenia; species Notothenia rossii. Next base: position 1,878,371 of record NC_136907.1, read on the forward strand.
TTGAATGTGTGATAAGAGAAGAAAAGAAAGTAAAAACGCTTGGAAAAGCAGCAGAATGGTTGAAGTGCAAACTTTTGAACTAACTTGAACGCGAATGATCTGTCGCCATGGCAACAGCGTTTGATGATACCCCATAATACGCTTAGATGTGTTGATGACTGCATCGTTACCAAACCTGTGAAGTTTTGGGGCGTTTGGAGCATTTTCACTGAAGTTATGAGAAAACCGTGTTTCATGGTGAGCATTGTGTTGCCATGGCAACGACATTTGAAGAAATCTCAAAACTGTCCCGTAGATGTCTTCACGGCTGGACTGTTAGCACACAGGTGAAGTTTGAGCACTTTTTGAACATTATCAAAAGAGTTATAGCGACATCATGTTTTATGGCGAGGGATGCGTTTCCATGGAAACATAACATCCTAATAATAATAAACTTTTTGTGCGTAGAATAACATTTAGTTGGAATGCTGCAGCACTAAATAAAGAAGGTTCTGTTTTCAGTTCAGTCTGTTTTACTGTCTGACGGATTATCAAAAAACGACTTGCCAATCTTTATTAAACTTGCTCAAAGTGTGTATCATGAGTCAAGCAAGAGCTCATTCATCGTTTTTACTGACGTCAGTACAAAGTCCCAACTATTGCGTGGGATGCTACGGATACAGTAGCAATAAAGCCAGCGCTCACCGCCGCACTGAGTATGACTTTTCCACATACGAACACAACTCGTCCCGTCATGCCCGCCGTACACACACACACATATGGAAGGGGCGGTCTCTCCCCCCAACAACAGTGCATTACATAACTGTAAAACTGATCATAACTGTGCACATCTTATACTTATTTGATAACTACTATATCCCTTGGCTACTTGAACACGCTACAATATTATTAACCAGTGTCCTACCTTATTAAAATATTGATATACAAAATATTTGTATCGGAACACTTTTCGTCGTAGTAATGCTGTAACATATTTCAGACACTAGGGGGGGCAATGCCCCCCCTGCCCCCCCCGCAAAATCCGCCTATGGGCGCGCTTACGCTTATTGTGCCGCATTTGCGCTTCAGATGAGGAGGTGAGGCCCCCCTGATACCCTGTCTTTAGTAGAATTGTATACATTGGGAGGCTAACTAGGTAATCAGCTCGCCGGGGATTTGCAGCTGGCGCGGTGAACTGCGTGTTAGAAAAAATTAGATTTTTTTGAACGTATTGAGCACCGCTGGCTTAGAGAGACATTTGAGCTGCAGCCGCTCTCACACAGATTATGACTCGGTATGAATTTCTGATGAGACCATTAGCTGAACACCAGAGGAGAGATAATAACACAAGTCATTATCTCAGTGTTGGGATGTGTTGTATTTAAAAGCATGAGATGTTAAGTGTTGGGGCAGTGAGAGAAGCTGTGCATCAAATCCATCTGAAATCTGCAGGTGAAGTCAGAGAATATAGGCATTTAAATCACATAAGTGCTTTTCTGGCACATTTCCTGCGTGTCCTAGGAATTTGTCATGAATATAAAAGAACTGTCAGATTCTCAAATAAGGGTTTATGTATGATTACACTTCTCCATCAGTAATCTGGCTCTGTTAACGAGGTTATTTTTATTCGCTTAATCTGAAAAATACGATCTGATTTCCTGCTAATGCAAACGTCTCTGAAATCAGGTTAGTCCAGGAGAGTAATCAGATGACTTCACTGTGTGTTTGTTGACTGTCTGTGTCTGCCCAGCAGCTCCCTGTGACGGGGTTAGGGTGGAGAGCGCTTCCTCCGCTGTGTCCTCTCAGATGACAGCTGTTATTTCCCGGTGAACAATAACGCAACAGTCAGCGCTCCTGCACGCTGCTTAATATAGCTGCTGTTTCACTGTCACTTCCACAGGAGGAAGAGGGGGAGGAAGAGGAGGAGGAGGAAGAGGGGGAGGAAGAGGGGGAGGAGAGGAGGAGGAGAGGGGGAGGATATGTGACAGCAGGAAAAAAGTCCTACTAGAAGGCAAAAAGTATAGAGATAAGGAATGGGATGAATGATGGGGAGCAGTTTTCAACCTGTTGCTGTAATTGGATTAAGATGAAATCGTTACCCTTGACAGAAGGATAATCCCTGGATGTGCGGACACACACAATTCATCCAATCTGAAAACCTCACCCGACAGGAAACAGGAAATAAAACTCAATACTGCCAATAAAACATGTAAAAAGTCAGGTTTACACGAATTACAGCAGAATTTACTTCATTAAGACAAATTCAAACTTCCATTGACCTTACATTCTGATATTTCTATATATTATATTCCTATCCACTCCTCACAAGTGTGTGTGTGTGTGTGTGTGTGTGTGTGTGTGTGTGTGTGTGTGTGTGTGTGTGTGTGTGTGTGTGTGTGTGTGTGTGTGTGTGCAGGTGGAATGCTTAGAGGGATGCTGACACTGCTATTTTAGCTAAAAGCACCACTTTGCTCCAAAGTACACACACACACACACACACACACACACACACACACACACACACACACACACACACAAACAAACACACACCATCTGAAAGGAAAGATTTTTCCTATTCATGTGCTGTCAGCTGGACCTCGACGCGTGTGTGTGTGTGTGTGTGTGTGTGTGTGTGTGTGTGTGTGTGTGTGTGTGTGTGTGTGTGTGTGTGTGTGTAAACAGAGTGTGTTGGAGATGAAATGGCCTCTGGACAGGTGGAACTGTGCAGAAATGCATCATGGGAGCTCAGGGAGCAGTCATGGAGAACAGGAAGTGGTTGTAAATAAGAGGAGAAACAGACGTGAGGAAAGAGAAGAGGAACCAGAGAAAAGTCAACGGGACCTTTGGTTTGGAGCACGAGGTGTTTGTCAGAATAATAAAAGCAGATCATTGCTTGTAATAAATAATGTGAATCCTGAATGGGATAGTTATCCAGCCCTGTGTCTACACTCCTCTCCGAACACCATGCTCCACTGCCCAAGCTTATCGTGTTTAAACTGGTTTAGTTGAAGCTACAAACAGTTATTATCGATGTAATCTCAATTGATCCGACCCAAAATCTGACGTTGTTTCTGTCATTTATTTTCTGTTTGATACAATTCCGTGTAATTTAATCTGAATCGTCTCGTTTCATTGTGCAAACATTACAGAGGAGCAAACGCTTACGAGCTTTTAATTACCTTCAGAGTTGTCATGGCAACTAACGAGCAGCATGTTAGCTCACAGGACCGTAGTGATCATTATTAATATTATTATTAACTTTAATTGCAATTTTATTGATCCCTCCTCCTGCTGCAGCCCTGCTGGGCGGCTTATTAACCCTCGTTAGTCATTCCTCTCAGATATGAATGAGATCATCAGCGGGAGGAAGAGGAGGAAGAGGAGCAGATGGGAAACTTCAGGGAAAGAAACAGAATATTAGAACACATTAAAACTGTAAGGATTCATTTAGTGCTTAAACGTTTGAGTCAAAGTAAAAGCCATGTGTAATCCTCAGCTGCCAGCTTCAATATGACATTACAATCAAATCAGTGCAGAAGAAACATCTGTTTGTCGTTGTTTTTGTATACCTTCTTCATCGTTGTCGAAACTACATTACCCAAAATGCATCTGGACAGACCAAAGTGTGGAAGAGAGATCTTCATGAGTTACGTCTTCTTACTATAAGTCACTGTGTGACTCCGAGGCATTTATTAGAGTTCTTGTCATCTTGACGTTTTCATCCAGTTTATTTCACTTTCATTTTTTCATAGTCTTCTATACAATCTGACTTCTTCTTGGTCCTCGCCATGTTGGTGTTGCACATCACCATCACCAGCTTTTGGCCATCCCCATTTTTGTATTTGGCTTTCACCTTTGTGTTTATAATTCAGTAATCACACTACAGTTACTAACATTGCCCCGACACACGTTACTTTGTTACTCAAATCAGTGATAATCACACTGACAGACAAGAGGGGTTTCCGCCGCAGGTTTATATACGTAATCTGCGCGACTTGCAACGTCCACATCTCCACGTGCAGTGCTGCATAAACACAGCTGAGTCAGTGATAACTTTCGAGGGGTGGAGGTATGCCCATTATTTTGAGTTCGTCCGAATAATAGATAGGAATGTGACGGTGAGGTGCAAACTGTGTCCAGGCCAGAAGCTGTTATCCACTGCTGTAAACACCACGTCAAACCTCAACACCTGCAAAGAACACATGCTAAGGTGAAGCTAACACACACACTATTTGTTGTTTGTTTAGATCACGTAGTCTATTCTTCTTCTCTGTCTTCCGGTTGTTGCCTCTTTTGAATGACGAATACACACTACCGCCGCCTGCTGGTAAGGAGAGTTATTGCCACTCACGCATGCGCAGTTCTTACATATTCGGCGAGTAAAGTAACAAGTTACTTTATGTAGAGAGTAACGAAGTAGTGTAATATATTACTTTGTTTTAAAGTAATATTTAATATATTGCTTTTTCTTATTAATGACCCCATCTCTGGTCATCACCATCTTGGTTTGGTTTCTGGGCGTCAACAACATGTTGTTTACGTTCATTCTCTCTGTACTTGTGTCAAATCTGACTTTGTGTTTCCAGCCAGTAGTTGCTCAATGCTAACGGTCTGCAGCTGGACCGTTAATGAATTTAGCAAGTCTTTATTAAATCTGCATCGTCTTAGACTAAAGGTATCTATCTACTATCGGACAGATCACAATTCAGACGATCACCAAAGTTATAATTATTCATGTTGCGGTTCAGATGAAAATCTTCGCTCTAGTATTGCTTTCTATTCTGCGAGGGTCGGTGGAAACACGGTTACAGACGGATAGATGATATTCTCTTCTGCTGAGGAGTACGCACAGACTGAGCTGTTTCTCCAGGATTGTCCCCCGGCTGAGCAGAAGTGTCCCCGAGAGGCCCTTAGGCTGGGCAGCTGACAACAAGACCCCCCCCCCACACCCTTCCCCCCATCGCTGCATCTTTCTGAGGGAAACAGAGAGGAGGAAAGATAAACTGAAGTTATAAAACCGAACAAACTGAATGAATAAAATACCCACAATTCCACTAAAGCAAATTTGGAAATCAAACCAAAATGTGTACAAAGACACAGATGATCCTGTGTGTCGCTTCTCTGCACATTTTCATTTCCATCAGTTGCCAGATTTCCATCAAAGTGCAGTGAACATTTGAACCCAATTCCAGTTAGAGAGACAGTTAGGGAGCATGAACTCATCTGGAACATGTTTACTGAGCAATTACCTTCCTCATAGTCTTCTATGCAACCTGACGTCTTCATGGGCATCACCATCTTGGCTTATGTTTGAGTTTTACCATTTCTTTTTGGCCGTTATCATCTTGTTTTTAACCATCATCTCCTCATAGTCTTCTATACATCTGACTTCAGTTTGCATCCAGACGTCGCCCAAGGCCTCGCATCAGACAGACTGCAGGTTAGAGACCCTCGTGCTTCAGTAGCTGCGTCACAGACTGATACTGGCAGACAGACAGGTCAGCTATTCGCTGGATGGATGGAGGCTCCTTCTTCGTCTGAACGTCCTTGAAATCTCCGTCCTGCTGCAGGCTGACCTCTGACCTCTGACCTCTGACCTCTGACCTCTCTGTGAAGGTGTTATGGTGTGAAACCGCTCACAGGGAAGTGAGGGTCGAACTGCTGAGAAACCAGAGCAGTGAGCACATTCAATACGTCTGTGTGTGTGTGTGTGTGTGTGTGTGTGTGTGTGTGTGTGTGTGTGTGTGTGTGTGTCTGTGTCTGTGTGTGTGTGTGTGTGTGTGTGTGTGTGTGTGTGTGTCTGTGTCTGTGCGTGTGTGTGTGTGTGTGTGTGTGTGTGTGTGTGTAGTAATGGATTTGACCGTGTGTGAACAAGGCTAAAAGCATATTCTCACCTCTGCAAACCTCAGATCACGAGGTGTGAAAGCGGAAACTTCCAGATGTCACTTTATCATCAACACAGAAACGGCTACAGGGAAAACAACTGTATTCACACTGAACACTAAAAATATATCATTATATAACTGAACATCAATATGGGATAACACAACAAGCGGGCGCACGGTTTTATTTATAGTTATCATTCTCTTCCACACACACACACACACACACACACACACACACACACACACACACACACACACACACACACACACACACACACACACACACACACACACACACACACACACACACACACACACACACACACACACACACACACACACACACACACACCCCCCGCTCAGCAGAATCAGCAGGATAGGTGACTCACAGCAACAGGAAGCAATTACATTAATGATCCTCCATGAAACAGTAAATGCACAGAGCTCTGTGAGGGTCTCATCTCTGAGGAGCTCTGTGGAATATTCACACAGCCTGTTTAAAGTGTTGGAGCATTAACGAAAACAACAGACTCATTATTTATTCAAAAACACCTATTACTGCAAATATGATACGAGCTCTATCATCTGATTCGAGGCGGACCGGGCAGAAGGGTCAAGGCCCTGGAGGTGAATTCAGTAAAGGGAGGAGGACTCGGGGGGACGTTGGGTCACTCTCAAATCTCCCGCTCTGAAGGTTCTTATTTGAGCAGAAAGGTCTTTGAAGTCTCAGCAGAAAAAAAGGCGCGAAGGACAGCAGACTGTTTTGTTGTCTCGTGGTTTTGATCTCGACCTGATGAAAGAGCCGTGCTTCGGCTAAAATAGATCCAGACGTTTTATTTTGGGAGGCGGCAGTCACATCTGTGATGGTGAAGCACACTTTGTGTTGTGAGGAAACTCTGCTCGGTGTGAGGAGAGAGGAAGCTCGTTATTGTTCTTATTGTTTTTAGAGATGTAATCAAAACACCTCTCATGTGAAGGTTTGATGCTCTCTAGTTTAGATTCAGATCGATTGCACTCGACTGTGTCCTCGTGCTCTACTCATGGCGTAGTTATAGGGACGCCCTTTTGATTCGTTTCCTGCAGGAAATCTCTCCTCTCTCCTCCCTCCTCTCCTCTCTCCTCTCTCCTCTCTCTCCTCTCTCCTCCCTCCTCTCCTCTCTCCTCTCTCTCCTCTCTCTCCTCTCTCCTCTCTCCTCTCCTCTCCTCTCCTCTCTCCCTCTCTCCTCCATCCTCTCTCCTCTCCTCTCTCCTCTCTCTCCTCTCTCCTCTCTCCTCTCCTCTCCTCTCCTCTCTCCCTCTCTCCTCCATCCTCTCTCCTCCCGTCTCTCCTCTCCTCTCCTCTCTCCTCTCTCCTCTCTCCTCTCCTCTCTCCTCCCTCGTCCTCTGCTCTCCTCTCTCCTCCCTCCTCTCTCCTCTCTCCTCTCTCCTCTCCTCGTCCTCTCCTCTCCTCTCCTCCCTCCTCTCCTCTCCTCTCCTCTCTCCTCCCTCCTCCTCCTCTCCTCTCCTCTCTCCTCTCCTCCCTCCCCCTCTCCTCTCCTCTCTCCTCTTTCCTCCCTCCTCTGTGGCTAACAGCCTCTGAAACAAAGATGTGGTTACGTTGAGGTTGAGGAAAGTTAGCAGTGCGTTATTAGTAACAAATTATTCATCACTGATTGGATGATTTATTGATGCTCTGGCCGCAGAGGCCGAGGTGGAGGAAGCGTTTAAAACAGACTTCATTTTGTTCCTGTTTGTATTATTCATCGCAGACAGGACCTTTTACTCCGGGACACAAAACAACTTCACTTCCAAGCAGTCCTTCCTCTGTCTCCTGCATTCTGTGTCTTGGTGCTGCTCTGCTTTATATGTTTACACTGTTCGGTTGTTTGGTGTCTCTTTGTTGTTGTTTGGTGTCTCTTTGTTGTTGTTTGGTGTCTCTTTGTTGTTGTTTGGTGTCTCTTTGTTGTTGTTTGCTGTCTCTTTATTGTTGTTCGGTGTCTCTTTGTTGTTGTTTGCTGTCTCTTTGTTGTTGTTTGGTGTCTCTTTGTTGTTGTTTGGTGTGTCTCTTTGTTGTTGTTTGGTGTCTCTTTGTTGTTGTTTGGTGTCTCTTTGTTGTTGTTTGGTGTCTCTTTGTTGTTGTTTGGTGTCTCTTTGTTGTTGTTTGGTGTCTCTTTGTTGTGTCTCTTTGTTGTTGTTTGGTGTCTCTTTGTTGTTGTTTGGTGTCTCTTTGTTGTTGTTTGGTGTCTCTTTGCTGTGTCTCTTTGTTGTTGTTTGGTGTCTCTTTGTTGTTGTTTGGTGTCTCTTTGTTGTTGTTTGGTGTCTCTTTGTTGTTGTTTGCTGTCTCTTTGTTGTTGTTCGGTGTCTCTTTGTTGTTGTTTGCTGTCTCTTTGTTGTTGTTTGGTGTCTCTTTGTTGTTGTTTGGTGTGTCTCTTTGTTGTTGTTTGGTGTCTCTTTGTTGTTGTTTGGTGTCTCTTTGTTGTTGTTTGGTGTCTCTTTGTTGTTGTTTGATGTGTCTTTGTTGTTGTTTTGTGTCTCTTTGTGGTGTATTGCCCTAGTTTTAAGTGTTTTTGTTGTCTTTGCGGTGGCATTGTGTCTTCATGCAGGTTTTACTTGATTCTATGTATTTGTGTGATGGTTTTATTGGTTGTTTTGATTCTCTTTGTTGTTGTTTTGATTCTCTTTGTTGTTGTTTTGATTCTCTTTGTTGTTTTGATTCTCTTGATTCTCTTTGTTGTTGTTTTGATTATCTTTGTTGGTGTTTTGATTCTCTTTGTTGGTGTTTTGCTTCTCTTTGTTGTTGTTTTGCTTCTCTTTGTTGTTGTTTTGCTTCTCTTTGTTGGTGTTTTGATTCTCCTTGTTGGTGTTTTGCTTCTCTTTGTTGTTGTGTTGCTTCTCTTTGTTGGTGTTTTGCTTCTCTTTGTTGTTGTTTTGCTTCTCTTTGTTGTTGTTTTGCTTCTCTTTGTTGTTGTTTTGCTTCTCTTTGTTGTTGTTTTGATTCTCCTTGTTGGTGTTTTGCTTCTCTTTGTTGTTGTGTTGCTTCTCTTTGTTGGTGTTTTGATTCTCCTTGTTGGTGTTTTGCTTCTCTTTGTTGTTGTTTTGCTTCTCTTTGTTGGTGTTTTGATTCTCCTTGTTGGTGTTTTGCTTCTCTTTGTTGTTGTTTTGCTTCTCTTTGTTGTTGTTTTGCTTCTCTTTGTTGTGGTTCTGATTCTCTTTGTTGTTGTGTTGCTTCTCTTTGTTGTTGCCAGTTCTTGAACTAGTTTTACTTGAACTATAACACCTTTGTAGTCGTGTCTTGTTGACCGGCTGTTTGTCTCTTTTTGGTAATTGTGTGTCTCTGTAATCATGTTGTGACTCTTTCTAGTCGTCTTGCTACGTCTTGCTGTCCCTTAGCAACTCATTGAAGCTATTTTCCTTTGTTTGATCTTTTTCATGTTGTTTCGCTTCTCTTAGTGGAAGTTGTATAACCTTGTGTAGTTGTTGAACTTGTCTGCTGTCATGTAAGCTTTTGACTTCTCCTCTCCGTATAGCCTTTGACTTTCTAATTAGGAGTGTGTTCAGCGCCTTGGCCCCGTCGGGCCGGCTCACTGCAGAGAGACCCCTTTATTTGGGTTTGTGTGTAACCCCTGTGGTCCTGGGTCCCTCCCTGAGGCTGTGATGCGTCGGGAACAAGGGGAGCGTGCCCCTGCCGTGAGGAGGTCTCTGCGTGGGACGGAGACTCTCGGCTCATTAAACTCTGGAGCTGCAGACCTCCATTAGGCCCCGAGGACTCAGTCAGGCGTATCGCTGCTCACCTCACATTAAAGAAACTCTGGACACGAACCTGGAGAACAGGAAACTCATTTATTCACCCTGCAGGGAAGAGGAAATCACAGCGAAGACCGGCGGATTAAAGTACATTTACTCAAGTACTCAACTGAAGCACAATGTATTGCTGCTGTGTACTTCTCCTCCACTACATGTATTTAATCCCTTTAGTTACTTCACAGATGTGGATGAATGATGTGAAATCTAATCAAGTGTTAAATCAGACTTTAGTTCCACCTGGAGTAAATCCACCAGCTACCCTGCAGAATACAAAGTCATTCAAACTAGCTGCACCTTTACCAGCTTTGAGAACACTTTCATGATCAATCATTATAAAACATATCATATCTATTATTCTGAAATGGACCAATCTGCACAACGACTACTTTTACTGTCTTTCACTATATTTAGATGAGAATACTTTTCTACTTTCACTTGAGGAACATTTTGAATGAAGGACTTTCACTGAAACAGAGTATTCCTACACTCTGGTACTTCTACATTTACTCAAGTACAAGATCTGAGTACTTCTACTTTTACTCAAGTACAAGATCTGAGTACTTCTACTTTTACTCAAGTACAAGATCTGAGTACTTCTACTTTTACTCAAGGAGAAGACCTGAGTACTTCTACTTTTACTCAAGTACAAGATCTGAGTACTTCTACTTTTACTCAAGTACAAGATCTGAGTACTTCTACTTTTACTCAAGTACAATATCTGAGTACTTCTACTTTTACTCAAGTACAAGACCTGAGTACTTCTACTTTTACTCAAGTACAAGATCTGAGTACTTCTACTTTTACTCAAGTACAAGATCTGAGTACTTCTACTTTTACTCAAGTACTAGATCTGAGTACTTCTACTTTTACTCAACTACAAGATCTGAGTACTTCTACTTTTACTCAAGTACAAGATCTGAGTACTTCTACTTTTACTCAAGTACAATATCTGAGTACTTCTACTTTTACTCAAGTACAATATCTGAGTACTTCTACTTTTACTCAAGTACAAGACCTGAGTACTTCTACTTTTACTCAAGTACAAGATCTGAGTACTTCTACTTTTACTCAAGTACAAGATCTGAGTACTTCTACTTTTACTCAAGTACTAGATCTGAGTACTTCTACTTTTACTCAAGTACAAGATCTGAGTACTTCTACTTTTACTCAAGTACAAGATCTGAGTACTTCTACTTTTACTCAAGTACAAGACCTGAGTACTTCTACTTTTACTCAAGTACAATATCTGAGTACTTCTACTTTTACTCAAGTACAAGACCTGAGTACTTCTACTTTTACTCAAGTACAAGATCGGAGTACTTCTACTTTTACTCAAGTACAATATCTGAGTACTTCTACTTTTACTCAACTACCAGATCTGAGTACTTCTCCCTCCTCTGATGAAGACCAGGTATGAGTCACAGGTTAATTTTGCCAATGCCTGCAAGAAGATGAAATTGAAATGTGTTGGATTGGTTTTATTTGAGCAAGATTACGGAAAGAACGACTGACCTGATTTTTATAAATGTAATATGTAATATTCGTGTTCTGCATTTCTACAGCCTCTGTTTTGAGGAGGCCTAAATTGAGCCTCAGACGTGTTGCCCCCCCGCTGAGACATTAATCTGTCGTCTCCGGGACAGATTAGCGACGGGCATCCAAAAGTGTAAAAATGGAAGATGGAAATAGATTTGAAATGTTGCCCCGAGCTCTCTGTGTCCCGTCTTCACCTGATTGTACTTTGTCTTCCTCAGCATTGTTAGATTTCCCTTTCTGTCCGCAGAGGATTTTCATTTCCTGACTGACAGTTTCCTTCATCACGGCGTCGCCTCCTGATTTGCATGACTTTAATCCGCCAACATTTTGGGATGTAATTCAATCTGTCAAGCAGCTTCTTCTTCTGTGGTACCGCGTGACGTCCTAATGATCTCCACATTTCCATCCTGAGCGCTGCTTCCTGCCAGGTGCAGCCATGCTGTGGTGATCTCAGAGTTACCTCAGAAACAAACTCATGTTGAGCTTTAAGTGCACCTTTACCACCTTTTGTTCCCGCCTCTTGAAGCAGCCAAATCGTGTCTTTATAGTTCTAGAAAACAACAGGAAGTGTGGAAAACATTTGTTCATTTGTTTGTTTGGAAGTTAATGTTATAGTTTGACAATTTGGGGAATTAACTCATTTGCATTCTTGCTGAGAGAGAATGGAGCTACAGTCAGCAGGTGATTAGCTTAGCTTAGCATAATGAGCATCTCTCATGTTTCTGACTCAGAAATATAAAAAGACTGCGGGAAAAGATTGTTGTCTCCATACTGTACGTTGTTCCGTAGTAAAATCGATTTTTGGAGAATTTACCAGTTTTCAGATTTAACAAAGACAATATATGTTAATATGTAAACCTTGGAGATGTTAAATAGAGGTTAAAAGAAACACCTCAACAGTGGCAATTTCTCTAAATGGCACAACAATTTAAATAAAACGCTGGACTATTATGGCAAAAATGGAGTCACAAAATCACAAATTCAATATACAGGGAGATTAATTCATCAAATATATAATTGTAAGTGTTACACTGTACTACATTACATTAAACGTTACATGTTAGACACTTTTATCCAAAGAGACTGACATACTCAATACTGTGGACAATCCCCACTGGAGCACTTTGGGGTGAAGTGTCTCAGGGACACAACGACATGCTGACTGCAGTGGGGTTTGAACCTGTGCTCCCCTGATCCCAACACCAACGCACACCTAGAATGATTCCCCTTATGGGGACCTCCATTTTGTCCCCATAAGGGAAGCCAGTCCCCACACATGACAGTGTAAACAGAGGTAGGTCCCCACAAGGATAGTAATGCTAGGACACACACACATACACACACACACACACACACACACACACACATACGTGTGTGTGTGTGTGTGTGTGTGTGTGTGTGTGTGTGTGTGTGTGTGTGTGTGTGTGTGTGTGTGTGTGTGTGTGTGTGTGTGTGTGTGTGTGTGTGTGTGTGTGTGTGTGTGTGTGTGTATGCTGTGTGTGTGAGAGTTATTTTGTGTCCCAGTAAAAAAACATCAAATGGCTTCAAACAGCGGCGTGGTTGCCGTGACAACTGTCATAAAAAGGCAATTAGAAAGAGATTTGAGAAGCTGATCGGCCGCTAATGGTTTAACAAGAAGTGTGTGTGTGTGTGTTTGTTTGTTTCAACATTTGTACATCCTTTTTCAAGACTGTCACAGCCTCAAACACGGACAAATATTTATGTAACCTGGAGTTAGACATTCTGTAAAACCACAACAAAAAGATGCTAAATAAATAACCATGAATGAAGATCAATCACAGGGAATGTAAACAACAACAAAGTAAACAAATAACTGCCAAATGATGTCAGAATTACCAGACATTTTTGCAAAACCAATATAAACGGAAATGCAAAAAATAAACACAGATTCCAAAAAAAGCCAAAATGATAACTCCAAAGGGATGAATAATTACCCAAAATAGGAGATTTGTTTCAAAGCGAAGGAAAATCAATACGTTTCATTCAAAACAACCATAAAAAGAAGCCAAATGGTTCCATCGAGAGGCAGATCAACCAGGAATGGACGCATTTGATGCAAAACTTTGACAAAATAAATGAAAATGGGTGAAAAACAATCCGAGGCCAAATGAGGCCAAACAAACAGGAAATGACCAAAAAAGGGACGCAACATGACTGAACATGTGCTCAACCAACACTTAGAGATAAACTAAATGAGGAACACAACTCACCTGAGCTAAGATGCAAAATGACAGAAACCGTGAGAAAACAATGGAGAGGCCAGAGGACAACCATCAGCTGCTAACCCTGCATGTGTCAAATACATGGAACGTTAATAAATCAATATGTTTAGAAATAAATAAGTATCAAAAGAAAATAAAGGTTGATATTGTAATTTTAAATACCAACTGTATTTATTAACTAATTTATTTATGTTTCTACATATTATCGTAGGCTCTATAATGAATTTACATATCCATATATATTTATTTCTGTATGTAATTATGGATTAATTTATCTTTTTATTTCCATATTTTATAAATCATGTCTTTCTTTATGAATATGTTCCTGTCCTCATGGATGATTTACCCTCTCTCTGTCTTCCTGTACATTAACGTGCGTTCAGACTCTGAACTCTCCGTCTCTCCAGACATGAGACGGATTTAATGTGTGTGTGTGTGTGTGTGTGTGTGTGTGTGTGTGTGTGTGTGTGTGTGTGTGTGTGTGTGTGTGTGTGTGTGTGTGTGTGTGTGTGTGTGTGTGTGTGTGTGTGTGTGTGTGTGTGTGTGTGTGTGTGTGTGTGTGTGTTGACCTACATATCCATCTAATAAAGCAGAAATACCATCAAAGTAAAATGTGTTTTTCCACAGAATGCCCTGAAGAGGTCATTCTGCTGTACAGGCTGCTTCCTCTCTTTCTATTCTTCCTCTCTTCACCCTCATCTTCACCAATTAGCAGCCTCGTCAGATCCTGACTGACAGCCGCTCCAACAAAACTCTTCAAAATAAAACGTTCTCTTTTGAAAAGCTGCAGCTCTCCCCTTCATGTGAGATGTGCCAGAATCTGGAGTTGGGTGATATTTGAGGGACTGAAGACTTCCTGTTGGACTTTAGTTCAAACTTTGCTCAAAGAAGTGTTTCACAGCGTCTGGGTTTCCAGCCTGCATTCTCTGAGCTATTCCACACTGTTGAGGTATTTGTACTTTACCTGAGTATTTCATTTCCACCTTTCTACTAATAGATCGCTATCAAATCAAATCATTCAATACGAGGTACTTTATTGATCCCAAACTGGGACTGTTTTGCCACAACTAAACAAAACAAAGCAGAAATGAGAAATGAACAATTCTAAAATGTATACATCTCAAAATATTTAAGGGGTCATTTCTCCCAAAAGTCATTTCTCACTATATCAACAGCCAGCCCCACCAAAAATATTTTCCACCAGCCGCCACTGACGGTATGACTTGGGTCGACTTGAGTGAGGTGGCGTTCGGCGGCAAAGAGATGTTTCGAACTGTATATTATATGTTCGGTGTAAAATGCAGCCCGAGCCGGTAGACGCTCGCAAAGTGCCGGGACGTGCGCGCAAGTGCAAAACAAGGGCTGCATACATGACACATTGTGCAAATGGCACATTTTGAGATCGGATACAGGACGCGTTTGTAGATGTCCGACGTTGTTTCCATAGTGAGCTAAGTTAACAATATATCATCATACATAAACATTTTCCGGGAGTAAATACTTGACTTATTGAATAAAGTTTGCTATATTCACTAACTAGTTTGGCAATATTATTCCGTGCATGTGTTAAAAACCTTATTTCCATTTGATTCATTGGATTACTCGTGTGAATGTTTAGCACGTAAATGCTTTCGTTTTTAAAACCGTCCGACATCGACTACAAAACCATCAACCAGTTGCATAGGATTAAAAAATGTCAACACTCACTCACCCCGTCTTAAACATTCCCAAAGAAGTGCCTCCGACTCTCGTTGTGCTGGATGAAGTCACTGGCGACGAGTAAACCCAAAATAGTCCCAAACAGGCGCAGAGGCATTTTTCTTTTTTACTAGTTGTCCGAGTTCGGGGCCGGCAAATGCTGCCGCCATCTTGCTCAGCTCAGCTCTGTGCTGAGCTCTGAGAGCGGGAAAGACGGACTGCCCTCCCCTGCCCTCTGCTGGCGCGTGCTGTGCATTACAACCAATCAAAACCCTGTCAAAACTCCGTGTCAGTGTAATAGAATGAAACGCATCTGTGATTTGGCGCACAGTCTGACGTCACGGTATTGAAAATCATACCGACGGTATTTCGAAATACCCTGGTATACCGTAATACCGTCATACCGCCCAAGCCTATTTCATATCGTAGTGTTTCATATCGTATTGTTTCATATCGTATCGTTTCATATCGTATTGTTTCATACCGTAGTGTTTCATATCGTATTGTTTCATATCGTATTGTTTCATATCGTAGTGTTTCATATCGTATTGTTTCATATCGTATTGTTTCATATCGTAGTGTTTCATATCGTATTGTTTCATATCGTATTGTTTCATATCGTATTGTTTCATATCGTAGTGTTTCATACCGTAGTGTTTCATATCGTATTGTTTCATATCGTATTGTTTCATATCGTATTGTTTCATATCGTAGTGTTTCATACCGTAGTGTTTCATATCGTATTGTTTCATATCGTATTGTTTCATATCGTATTGTTTCATATCGTAGTGTTTCATATCGTATTGTTTCATATCGTATTGTTTCATATCGTATTGTTTCATATCGTAGTGTTTCATATCGTATTGTTTCATATCGTATTGTTTCATATCGTATTGTTTCATATCGTATTGTTTCATATCGTAGTGTTTCATACCGTAGTGTTTCATATCGTATTGTTTCATATCGTATTGTTTCATATCGTATTGTTTCATATCGTAGTGTTTCATACCGTATTGTTTCATATCGTATTGTTTCATATCGTATTGTTTCATATCGTAGTGTTTCATATCGTATTGTTTCATATCGTATCGTTTCATATCGTATTGTTTCATACCGTAGTGTTTCATACCGTAGTGTTTCATATCGTATTGTTTCATATCGTATTGTTTCATATCGTATTGTTTCATATCGTAGTGTTTCATACCGTATTGTTTCATATCGTATTGTTTCATATCGTATTGTTTCATATCGTAGTGTTTCATATCGTATTGTTTCATATCGTATCGTTTCATATCGTATTGTTTCATACCGTAGTGTTTCATATCGTATTGTTTCATATCGTATCGTTTCATATCGTATTGTTTCATACCGTAGTGTTTCATACCGTAGTGTTTCATATCGTATTGTTTCATATCGTATTGTTTCATATCGTATTGTTTCATATCGTATTGTTTCATATCGTAGTGTTTCATACCGTAGTGTTTCATATCGTATTGTTTCATATCGTATTGTTTCATATCGTAGTGTTTCATATCGTATTGTTTCATATCGTATCGTTTCATATCGTATTGTTTCATACCGTAGTGTTTCATATCGTATTGTTTCATATCGTAGTGTTTCATATCGTCGTGTTTCATACCGTAGTGTTTCATATCGTATTGTTTCATATCGTAGTGTTTCATATCGTAGTGTTTCATATCGTATTGTTTCATATCGTATCGTTTCATATCGTATCGTTTCATATCGTATTGTTTCATACCGTAGTGTTTCATATCGTATTGTTTCATATCGTAGTGTTTCATATCGTATTGTTTCATACCGTAGTGTTTCATATCGTATTGTTTCATATCGTAGTGTTTCATATCGTAGTGTTTCATATCGTAGTGTTTCATATTGTAGTGTTTCATATCGTATTGTTTCATACCGTATTGTTTCATATCGTATTGTTTCATATCGTATTGTTTCATATCGTAGTGTTTCATACCGTATTGTTTCATATCGTATTGTTTCATATCGTATTGTTTCATATCGTAGTGTTTCATATCGTATTGTTTCATATCGTATCGTTTCATATCGTATTGTTTCATACCGTAGTGTTTCATACCGTAGTGTTTCATATCGTATTGTTTCATATCGTATTGTTTCATATCGTATTGTTTCATATCGTAGTGTTTCATACCGTATTGTTTCATATCGTATTGTTTCATATCGTATTGTTTCATATCGTAGTGTTTCATATCGTATTGTTTCATATCGTATCGTTTCATATCGTATTGTTTCATACCGTAGTGTTTCATATCGTATTGTTTCATATCGTATTGTTTCATATCGTATTGTTTCATATCGTAGTGTTTCATACCGTATTGTTTCATATCGTATTGTTTCATATCGTATTGTTTCATATCGTAGTGTTTCATATCGTATTGTTTCATATCGTATCGTTTCATATCGTATTGTTTCATACCGTAGTGTTTCATATCGTATTGTTTCATATCGTAGTGTTTCATATCGTCGTGTTTCATACCGTAGTGTTTCATATCGTATTGTTTCATATCGTAGTGTTTCATATCGTAGTGTTTCATATCGTATTGTTTCATATCGTATCGTTTCATATCGTATCGTTTCATATCGTATTGTTTCATACCGTAGTGTTTCATATCGTATTGTTTCATATCGTAGTGTTTCATATCGTATTGTTTCATACCGTAGTGTTTCATATCGTATTGTTTCATATCGTAGTGTTTCATATCGTAGTGTTTCATATCGTAGTGTTTCATATTGTAGTGTTTCATATCGTATCGTTTCATATCGTATTGTTTCATATCGTATCGTTTCATATCGTAGTGTTTCATATCGTATTGTTTCATATCGTATTGTTTCATATTGTATTGTTTCATATCGTATCGTTTCATATCGTAGTGTTTCATATCGTATTGTTTCATATCGTAGTGTTTCATATCGTAGTGTTTCATATCGTATTGTTTCATATCGTAGTGTTTCATATCGAAGTGTTTCGTAGTGTTTCATATCGTATTGTTTCATATCGTAGTGTTTCATATCGTATTGTTTTATATCGTAGTGTTTCATATCGTAGTGTTTCGTAGTGTTTCATATCGTAGTGTTTCATATCGTAGTGTTTCGTAGTGTTTCATATCGTAGTGTTTCATATCGTAGTGTTTCGTAGTGTTTCATATCGTAGTGTTTCATATCGTAGTGTTTCATATCGTATTGTTTCATATCGTAGTGTTTCATATCGTAGTGTTTCATATCGTAGTGTTTCATATCGTATTGTTTCATATCGTAGTGTTTCGTAGTGTTTCATATCGTAGTGTTTCATATCGTAGTGTTTCATATCGTAGTGTTTCATATCGTATTGTTTCATATCGTAGTGTTTCATATCGTATTGTTTCATATCGTAGTGTTTCATATCGTAGTGTTTCATATCGTATCGTTTCATATCGTATCGTTCATATCGTAGTGTTTCATATCGTATTGTTTCATATCGTATCGTTTCATATCGTATCGTTTCATATCGTATCGTTCATATCGTAGTGTTTCATATCGTATTGTTTCATATCGTATCGTTTCATATCGTATCGTTTCATATCGTATCGTTCATATCGTAGTGTTTCATATCGTATTGTTTCATATCGTAGTGTTTCATATCGTAGTGTTTCATATCGTATTGTTTCACATCGTAGTGTTTCATATCGTAGTGTTTCATATCGTATTGTTTCATATCGTAGTGTTTTCATATCGTAGTGTTTCGTAGTGTTTCATATCGTAGTGTTTCATATCGCATTGTTTCATATCGTAGTGTTTCATATCGTAGTGTTTCGTAGTGTTTCATATCGTAGTGTTTCATATCGCATTGTTTCATATCGTATTGTTTCATATCGTAGTGTTTCATATCGTAGTGTTTCGTAGTGTTTCATATCGTATTGTTTCATATCGTATTGTTTCATATCGTAGTGTTTCATATCGTATTTTTTCATATCGTATTGTTTCATATCGTAGTGTTTCATATCGGATTGTTTCATATTGTAGTGTTTCATATCGTAGTGTTTCGTAGTGTTTCATATCGTAGTGTTTCATATCGTATTGTTTCATATCGTAGTGTTTCATATCGTAGTGTTTCGTAGTGTTTCATATCGTAGTGTTTCATATCGCATTGTTTCATATCGTAGTGTTTCATATCGTAGTGTTTCGTAGTGTTTCATATCGTAGTGTTTCATATCGCATTGTTTCATATCGTATTGTTTCATATCGTAGTGTTTCATATCGTATCGTTCATATCGTATCGTTTCATATCGTAGTGTTTCATATCGTATCGTTTCATATCGTGTGTGTGTGTGTGTGTGGTGTGTGTGTGTGGTGTGTGTGGTGTGGTGTGGTGTGGTGTGTGTGTGTGTGTGTGTGTGTGTGGTGTGTGTGGTGTGTGTGTGTGTGTGTGTGTGTGTGGTGTGTGTGTGTGGTGTGTGTGTGTGGTGTGGTGTGGTGTGGTGTGTGTGTGTGTGTGTGTGCTGTGTGTGTATACTCTAGCTAACTGTATATAAAGTAGTAGATGAAGTTGAAATCTCTAACACAGATTATTGTATATCTCTAATGAACAATGTGAAGGACAATGTCTTTCCTTCACTACAGAGTACTTTCACAGAGTTCTCCTTCCCCTGCGGAGCCGTTGGAGAGGACCGTTTCCTCTGAGCCCTCTGGAATCACGCGCTCATTGTCCCGTAATGTGTCGGCAGTAAATGTTTATTCCGGCCCTCTGCAGAGTGCTTTCTGTGTTAAGTGCTTTTGTTAAAACTGCTTAGCTGCAGGATTGGTTGTGACTGCGAGGTGAACCTGAGACCCCCCCCCCCTGATGTCCTGCCACACAATGATGAATAAAACAGTTCTTCAGTTTGAACCTCCGCTGCTCTCCGGTCTCTCTCTGCTCACTCACTCCTTTATCTTCTCAGATCGTGTGTTGTCGTTGGTCCTGTGAATCTGCTTTGTTCTTCTGAAGCACTCTCTGGTGCCGCAGTCAATACTCGAGGAAACAGAGTTTAATCCCAGGTCCATACGTTAAAGACTCTTGAACATGTTCAGTGATGTTAAATGTCTGTTTCCTTGTTTATTGTATTCAATATGTCTCCTTGATGTTGCTCATGGAGCTGCGACGCACATTTAGACTCGATCTGAAGAGAGCATCGCTGTCGTGAATCTCATCGTAACCAATTGTCTCGTAAAACAAATCAAAACGTGTTGTATCATCTCAAATGTTATGGAATCGTATCGTATTGGATCCAATTGTGTCGTAGCTTATTGAATCCTATCTAATTGTATCTCCCAACAAGAAACTAGAGCTTATTAACCCCCCAAACAACAGCCTTGACTACAAAGCGCAGTCAAACCAACTCTTAGTTGATCCTGCTAATTGAAATGCTCAAAACTAACCAGTTAACTAGAGCAGTGATGGTCAAAGTGGGGGCCCCGACCCCCCGGGGGGCCGCCAGGGGGGTCACGCAAAGTTTGAGGGAAACGGGATTTTTTTTTTTTTTAAAGTTTTTTAAGTTTTTTTTTAGATGTTATTAGTAACTGTATATCTATCAATCTATGTGTCCTTTGATGTCAATCTTGTAATATGTTTTGTTTTTTAATCACACGACCGCCCTTCAAGCCAATCAAAATCGAGCTGCCGCTACTGAGAGCAACAGAGAGCTAGTGAATGTTTCGCTCTGCAGCTGGATGAGAGCACGGATGTAGCAAATGTCGCAGCATTGCTTGCATACATCAGATTTATTTCAGAAGACAACTTTGTTGAGGAAATATTATTTTGCAAAGCACTGGGAGAGACATTTTCCAAGTTTTAGATGAGTACATCATCTCAAACGGACTTGACTGGTCTCGTTGTGTGGGCGTGTGTTCAGATGGGGCAGTGGGGCATTGACAGGCAAAGAAAGCGGAGTGACAGCTTCGATCAGGCAGAAGGCCCCCAATGTATTGGCAATGCACTGCATGCTCCATCGGGGGGCACTTGTACTCATCATTTAAAAACAAAATTGCAACAGGGGGGTCCCACCGGGAGATAATGCTATATGGGGGTCCTTGGCATGGCAAAGTTTGGGATCCCCTGACCTAGAGTACCTAAATAAATTAGAACTGTTTTAAATTGTATCTTGGCGTTTTATTGAATTGAATGGCATTGAATCGTATTTTGTTAAATTATATCCAGTGTTTCCCCTAGGATGGAGTCATAGCAGTGGTGCTAAGGCACGTGGGCCAAGCATAATGTGAGCGCGGAGCGCGTGGAATTTTTTAGTGTGTGCGCGTGCGAAGTGCACCCCGCCAATTTCTTTCTATGTGTCAGCACAAGAAAGGCTCTTGAGGCCTAGAACCAGGGCCGGTTCTAGACAATTTGCTGCCCTAGGTGAGATTTTAGGCGACATTTTATATGAAGAATAAATGAAAAATCTCTACAAATACACTGCAAAAACAGAAACTTATTGACACAGGTATATTAAGTCAAAATGGCTTTAAATGTATTCAGTATTGTATGAACAAGATTTCTTTTTCAACATTTTACAGTAAAATGCTTCAATCTGGTGCACTTTGAGCACACAGGGCAAATTAAACGTGTAACCGGGGTGAAAAGGGTGTTACATTTACTTAATTATGAATGTTGTTACATCTAGGCCAAACATTTGGATGAGCGCCAACGGTCAAAAAAGTTTTTTCCCTCCCAGAGCAGCGCCCCCCAGATCTGGCGCCCTAGGCGACCGCCTGTGTATTATGCCAGAAATTGGCCCTGCCTAGTACATACAGTGGCAATGTCTCAAGATTTAGCAAAAATACACTTTACACCATACAGTAACACAAATACTACAAATCCACATAACAAACAATCAAAAATGAAAAAGGGTCGCCACTTATTATTATTTTAATATAAAAAAAAGAAGTAAAAAAAAAAAATATTATTATTTTTATTTTTTTGGTACCTTGCTGGCGCCCCCTAGCAGTGGCGCTCATATTTCAGCAGCGGCGCTGCGCCGCCACTATTTGTATATAGGGGAAACACTGATATCTATATATGTTTTTTTATTGTCTCGTACCAAATTGTATTGTATCGTCATGCAGACGGTTCGCTGTGAATCTACAGGTCGTGATACGGTGGCCCTGAAGGTGAAACACTAAACGTGTTGTGTTATTGCTTAGCTGCGTATTCCCACTTTAAGGACTAATGAAGGTCACTTTGAAGAAACTGAGATGAGAGAGATCGGATGGAGGATGGAAACCGTTAAACTGTTGAATGATTTAAGATTAAGAAGCTAATTGACGTCTGTGTTAATGAGACACTGATTTATGGTAATTATAGTTTCATACGAGAGCACATTTGATTACACAATCAGCATTTTACAGTCTGATGGCTTCTCTTTCACTTCCACTCACTGCAGCAGTTTATATAAATGGTGTTTTACTTTGATAGTGTCAAGAAATGCCCTCCCCTTAAAATACATCTCCACTCTCCGTAAAGTTAGGGTTCTGATTCAAAAAGTACTAAATGACTTGATGTCACAAATAACAAAAAAAAAAAACAAGAGCATTCAAATAAAATATTGCT
>NC_136907.1:1901297-1946951 GCF_949606895.1 Notothenia rossii
ATAAAATAACACTTTAACATCAAACCAGCGGCTGTAAGGCTCTCCTTTATATCCGAGTGTTTTTGATTTAATTTGAATGCATTGTTATTGATGGGGACTGCATTTCAACATGATACAAAGCATGCAACTGGTTCGCTGCCTGCCCAGATACTGAATAGATGAAACCACAATTCTGCACACGAGCTATGGGAATATAATCAAATGCCAGTTAGGAAAATAAATACAGCAATATACAATAAACACCTTGATTATTCACCGTAATTTGTGAAAAGTGTGCACTTCAAATGTTTTTAGACATCTAATGCTTCAACTGAAGTGACTTTCTGCACCTGTGCCTATAATGCTGTTAAAATGCTATTTCCTGCCTGAATCGTGTTAATGCCCCCCCTCTCCTCACTCTGCTGCCTGCGGTTGGGATTCCCCTCAGTGTGTTAGTATTCATATACATATATTCATGATGAGACAAGTTAAAGTACTCTTTTTTGTGTCTCTTGCACTTTGATATTCCTGCAGGAAGTGAATGAAATATATTATTATAGTGACGAAAGGGTTGAATCAGCCCCATGGGCAGAGTCACAGTCATTTCTTTTATTGTTGTAATTAGAATGAATTGTTTCAGCTGTGCTGTATGTAGTCATTAGTTTAGGACCATTTAAAAAAAAAAGAAATCTGTGTCATGCCAACGTTCAGGACATACATGTAATGATAATACATTGAATTGATAGGGCTTATCAACAAACATTACTCTGTATTTATTTGCACGTTTGCTTCAGACCAACTTTTTGGCCATAAACGTTTGTAAATGTAAATTCAATCATTAAGAATATGAATAATAACAACATATTAAATTAATAACCCACTTATCTAGAAACAGTGCATATCTTTGTAAATCATCTTGTGTTTAAGGTTCCTGTAATAATTCTGTAAGACTTGCAGACTATCGGGGGTGATACTGTGTACGTTCATTCTTTATGCGTTAATGTGTATTGGTGTACAGGGAAGCAGAAACCATTGTAATGCATTTACAGCATGAGCTTATGTGCAATGCATGTCCCTGCAGGGGAACATAACACTCAACATAAAATACACAAACTCTATGATAAGTACATACATTAGAATACAAAGGAAATGCACGTATTACTTGCAGGTGAATAGGGTAAAACAAGTAACTAACAGATATCACCATGAAGCTTCCCATCACATTACATGTCACTTGTTAGACGCTTTTATCCAAAGAGACTTACATACTCAATACTGTGGGCAATCCCCACAGGAGCACTTTGGGGTGAAGTGTCTCAGGGACACAACGACTGCAGTGGGGTTTGAACCTGTGCTCCCCTGATTAAAAGTCCAGCACACTATCCACTGAGCCACAGCCTTCTCCACTTCATTACTGACATTAACACAATTATTTATTATATTACACGTGTTCTGACGTGTTATGTTTGAATATGCAAATTATGCATGATGTCATGCTAACGCTTGGTGAATGTAGGAGACACAAACAGACAAAGTTAGTAAGATAAACTCCCGATGTGTTTTATTTCCACCAGTCGGACAGAAGACATGAAATAAAGAAAACCATTTCTTTTTGCAAAAATACTATTTAAAAAACATGTTTTTGCCTCAAAACTTAAAGTCTTACGTTTTTTCGTAACTCCAAAATAAAAAATTAATGATGAGGGTTTTTTTAGGGTAAGAGAAGTGTTATTGATCCACTTGGGGAAATGACTCCAGCTGCAACATGATTCAATAATCAAATATACATAAATGTATTTGGACTTTTTTATATACATTATATTATCCTGCAAGCACTATTGTTTTGGTACTTTTGGTATATGTTGATGCTTATACATTTGTAGTTGTTGCATTTAAATACATATCTTATTCATTCTCCCATTGTCAAGTAAGTATTAAATACTTAGTCATCAGTTACAAGTACTTACAAGTTAAATATACTTCCAGTCCACCTCTGCTTGTTGAGTATTAAAGCTTGAATAAAACACACGCCACATGATTAGGTCAAGTAATATGTGTTTTACGCACTCCAAAAACTGCTTGCACTATAACACGGTGGACATTACTGGAATATTATTAGATGTATGATTTATTCAAGGCGTTTTAAAGGCTGGGAGCGGTCCATCTGCCGGGACAGAAGGCCCCCCCCCCCCAAAGTTAGATGTTCCTGCTGAGCTGTGCAGCCTGTGGTTGGTATGCAGGTCAGATTGTGTTTCCTGTAGAAATGCAGGTTAGTTCAACGTGATGCCACATCAGCACCGAGCCAGTGGTCCGCAGAATCACATTATAACTTCATTTTGGGAGCGTCACACTCCCGCTCTGCAGCTGATCCGCTGAATGAGACGCAAACCGGCCGAGGTTAAAAAGGGACTCAAAAGAGCAGCTGGAGGATTCATCTGCTGGAAAGGGTCTCACGGTGGAGGAAGTTTCTGGAGAGGGACGCTGTGTGAATATAGATACTGGATACAGGGAATCATCTCCACTCTTTGTTTCTGTTTCACATTAAAGCAGAGTTAACCGCCCTTCTGTGCAATACATGTGAATTCACTAGGATAAAGGCACGCCGCGCTTTGCCTACACATAAATACAAATGTCCATGTTTATAGGAAAATCTCTTGTTTGGGTCAAATGAACAAAACCTTGAATCTAAATTAAGTTTTTAAAAACAAATTACAGAAAAAGCGTCATCAAGTGGAGGAAAGTAAATGTATTCAAGTATGGTACGTATCAGTTTCACTTGGATATCTATTTAATACTTTCATAAGACTTGTTTGTATTGTAAACATATGAACAGACAAACAAACAAACAAAAGGGGTAAATAATAAAGTAAAACAATTAATACATATCAGTCGGAGTAGAAGCACGGGGATCCATCAATAATAAGTAAAACATGTAAAAGATTGTCTACTATTTTTTGGTTTTCATTATTTTTTTATTTTTTTGAGGGTGAAATTATTTATGGCTTTTGTTTTACTTCGAAAATCGGGGCTTTTATTTTGAAGGTGTATCGCCGGTGACAGGTGACAGGTTAGCGGGGGAAACCTCTCCACACTAAGGTAGGGTGGAGTTATGGGATGGTGTATCAGCTGGCTGTGAAGGCATGAGGTTTGTCAGTATTTGTTTTGTGTGTTCAGTAAAAAGTGACATTTGAGCGTCTTTTTAAACGTTTTATTTAAAAGGTGAGCGTAGCGTCTTCCACACCGGAAGTTTGAACACATGAACCCGTTCATTGACTCAGTTATTCTTCTGGATGTAGACGATACTGTTCATTTATAAAAGAAGATTTTATATTTTATTTATTTATCTGTCAATATTTATGTTGTTTAGCTCAGCGATCCTACTACTGCTCACTGAAGCTGAACGTTACAACTGTTACTCCATTACTTAAAGTGGACATATCATGCTATATTGGAAACATATAGGGCCATACCTATACAAAGCATGTCTGTGAAGTTTTTTGCTTGAAATCCCAAACAGTTCATTGTAGCCATGCCTCATACTGCTCAAACCCCTCTTCTGCAGCCCTGTTAGAGAAACGCAGATTTTGGGTCCTTAGCTTGAAAAAAAACAAAAGAGGAGGCGGAGCTAATGCCTGATCAGAATTCTACCGGAGATAAAGTTAAATTCTGCTCTGATAAAACGCCATCCTGTTTAAACCACGTGAAAGATTATTTCTGAAACAGTATGGAGCTCAAATGCTCTGAGTGTTATTGAGGCTTGCTAATGTAAACAAAGACGAGATTACGTCCAAAACAAGTCAGGCATTGTTTCTGATAGCAACTTTCTGTGGCTCCTAACCGTTTCTCTATGACTTTAAACTAACTATTTTAATTCTTACTCCATTACTTTTAGCTCATTATTTTTAACTGAATTAACTGATCTGAATCCGTCGCTGGTATGATAATAAATACATAAAAGTTTGGGGTCTAATATTTCATTTTATTAGGCTTACTGTGATAATGCATACCCCACGGGGCCAATGTCATTTTGTTTCACAGTCTTCTTTGCGGAGGAAGGAATGTTAAAATAATGATAATAAATAACTTCTGTAGTCGTTTCTAACAATTGGTAGACTTCACTACTAGAGGACAAACACATTTTATCTAGCTATTATTTTCAGTATTTATTAATTTGTTGATTAATTTTATAGTCATTTGAGCATGAGAAAACTCTGAAATGTCCATCCGGCGGTGAATTACTACGAAGATATTTAATTTACTATAATGGTAAGACAAGGAAGACTAGGCTCGGCCCTCAATACTCCACAGATATACATAGCACGATGAGTGATGATTAGATAACTAACCCTCCCGAGCCTACAGGTGGAAGCTGGGGTGGAAGCTGGGGTGGAAGCTGGGGTGGAAGCTGGGGTGGTGCTGGGGTGGTGCTGGGGTGGAAGCTGGGGTGGTGCTGGGGTGGAAGCTGGGGTGGTGCTGGGGTGGAAGCTGGGGTGGAAGCTGGGGTGGAAGCTGGGGTGGTGCTGGGGTGGAAGCTGGGGTGGTGCTGGGGTGGAAGCTGGGGTGGTGCTGGGGTGGAAGCTGGGGTGGAAGCTGGGGTGGTGCTGGGGTGGAAGCTGGGGTGGTGCTGGGGTGGAAGCTGGGGTGGAAGCTGGGGTGGAAGCTGGGGTGGTGCTGGGGTGGAAGCTGGGGTGGTGCTGGGGTGGAAGCTGGGGTGGTGCTGGGGTGGAAGCTGGGGTGGAAGCTGGGGTGGAAGCTGGGGTGGTGCTGGGGTGGAAGCTGGGGTGGAAGCTGGGGTGGAAGCTGGGGAGGAAGCTGGGGTGGAAGCTGGGGTGGAAGCTGGGGTGGAAGCTGGGGTGGTGCTGGGGTGGAAGCTGGGGTGGAAGCTGGGGTGGAAGCTGGGGAGGAAGCTGGGGTGGAAGCTGGGGTGGAAGCTGGGGTGGAAGCTGGGGTGGAAGCTGGGGGGTGGAAGCTGGGGGGTGGAAGCTGGGGTGGAAGCTGGGGTGTGGAAGCTGGGGTGGAAGCTGGGGTGGTGGTGGGGTGGAAGCTGGGGTGGAAGCTGGGGTGGAAGCTGGGGTGGTGGTGGGGTGGAAGCTGGGGTGTGGAAGCTGGGGTGGTGGTGGGGTGGAAGCTGGGGTGTGGAAGCTGGGGTGGTGGTGGGGTGGAAGCTGGGGTGGAAGCTGGGGTGGTGGTGGGGTGGTGTGGAAGCTGGGGTGGTGGTGGGGTGGAAGCTGGGGTGTGGAAGCTGGGGTGGTGGTGGGGTGGTGTGGAAGCTGGGGTGGTGGTGGGGTGGTGTGGAAGCTGGGTTGGTGGTGGGGTGGTGGTGGGGTGGAAGCTGGGGTGTGGAAGCTGGGGTGGTGGTGGGGTGGTGTGGAAGCTGGGTTGGTGGTGGGGTGGTGGTGGGGTGGAAGCTGGGGTGTGGAAGCTGGGGTGGTGGTGGGGTGGTGTGGAAGCTGGGGTGGTGGTGGGGTGGTGTGGAAGCTGGGTTGGTGGTGGGGTGGAAGCTGGGGTGTGGAAGCTGGGGTGGAAGCTGGGGTGTGGAAACTGGGGTGGTGGTGGGGTGGTGTGGAAGCTGGGGTGGTGGTGGGGTGGAAGCTGGGGTGTGGAAGCTGGGGTGGTGGTGGGGTGGTGTGGAAGCTGGGGTGGTGGTGGGGTGGAAGCTGGGGTGTGGAAGCTGGGGTGGTGGTGGGGTGGTGTGGAAGCTGGGGTGGTGGTGGGGTGGAAGCTGGGGTGTGGAAGCTGGGGTGGAAGCTGGGGTGTGGAAGCTGGGGTGGTGGTGGGTTGGAAGCTGGGGTCGTGGTGAGGTGGAAGCAATAGCAGCAGCAAGCAATGCATGGAGAGAGATCTGTCTGGTTAAATAGAGCGGCGTATTAAGGAGACTCTGCTTGGTTGGTTGTAGAGTGGCGAGGGCAGGGGCATTATGTATGAAGGCAGCATAAGTGCTTGAGTGGCTGAACTAGCTCGCAGGCTTCGCCCCATCTTTGGTGAACCACCTGAGTCAGAACCAAATGATGTGTTATTCTTTGTGACTGCGTCTTTAAAAAGAGACAGTAAAAGATCATTTATCAGCTTTTTACTCAAATAAAAAACCTGTATTCCTACGTCACCAGGGAGAAGACAAGTGGCTCAATCAGTCAGAGTTTAAGTAGTCATATAATTTCACCGTGACCCTACAAACCTGTCATGTGGAGAGTGTGTGAGTGCAGAGAAAAGAGGCTTTTAACGGCAATTACTGCAAACCAGAAGCGTTGTTTTTAGTTTCAGGGGTGAACTCAGCCCGTGGTGTCATCACGGTTTGTGCTGCACGATGCAACTATGAGCCAAACTTTGTGAATCCTTAACGTCGCTCTGTGTTTTAGACGGTCAGTGGAGGAATTATTATAATAAGATATTATAATAATTCTGTCTGCGAGACCCTCCTCCAAGGACCAAAGAGTCTGAACAAATACCAAAACATTCAGAATTTTAAAGTTTATTTTTAATGAAGACGCAACTTTTATTCGACAAATTGATGAGTCCATCGTCAGAAAATAATCCCCCATTTGTTGGATTACTGCTAAACTCTGTAAAGTCTCTTGAAGGTGGAGATTTGGGGCTTTTCTTTTTCGAGTATTCTATGTCGTCGAACAAAACTGTCTTCATCTTGTGTTAACCACAGACTTTGTTTCAGGATAACAAGCAAACACACATTCAGAAAACCATTGACCTCCATACCAGGGGACAGGAAGTCTCAAAATGCAGACTCAACCCTGCACATATTCACTCAGACAGATGTTTCCCTTCACATTCCTCAGCTCTGGTGTTTGCGGCCCCTCCTCTGTGTCAGTGTTTAACCCCCGCTGTGTCTCTCTGTGATCAGGAGGTCTCTTCCCCTCGGCCTCCCATGAGTACGAGGTGTTTCGCTTCGCCCTCGCTCAGCAGCAGGACATCCCTAAACTGGTCCCTCAGGTGGACATGGTGGACACCGGCAGCAGCTTCGCCATGACCTACGCCTGTAAGTTCCCTGTCTTTGTATATCTGATGCAGCACGTTTCTTTCAATATTTGTCTTATTTCCAACCGTTACAAGGTGGTACAATACCAGCACAGAGCAAAACCCACCAAACTAAGGTCCGTTTACACGAGAACAAAACGGGCTGGATCCGCATAGTTTCTCTTGCGCATAGCCCTTTCGTTTACACGAGGCCGTAAGAAAACGATAGAAACGGACCCCACAAACGCTAACGGGTCCCGAGGTTGATAGATTTGCAAACGAAATGCTCTGGGGGGTCAAACGACTTCGTGTAATCGCCTCTATACGATCATTTCCTGAAAAAATAACGATAGCCCCGCCTCTGCTGCTCACTGCTGTAGCATGGCCAGTAGCTACGGCTAGTGCTACTGACCATGCTACCGATGTTAGTGCAAAATCTACAGCTCCTCTACCACAACCATCAGCAACAAGTGGACATGGAGAACTACATGAACTACTACATCCATCGCGGGGCGTAAACAGAAGGGTAGCCATGGCAACATTGCGGGGTCTTCTTTGCTGCTTTTGGTGTATTTTGTGGCGGAAGTTACAGCGCCAGTTACAGGCCCGGCATATGTACTACAGCGTGTCCAGCGTTCTCGTGCGAACAGACACGTCAAATGAAACGAAGACGTGTGAACGGAATACTTTTTTGAAGACGCATACTGTGCATAAACGCAAACGTTCCCGTGTGAGCGGCACCTAAAACAGACCAGGAGAGAAAAACTAAAACAGCAGCAGCAGTAACAACGTAGTGCGGCACTCATGTGTGAATAATACTTGCTGTCATATTTACGCCCATAGTTATAACACTGGACCATCCCTTTGTCATGGACGCTGCTATCGGGGACCAGTTCCTAACAAACTCATCCAGAGTTCCCCCGTGTTAAAACCTCTCCAATAATGTTTTGAGCCTAATAAGATATCAGGCAGATCTTAATGAAACCATTTCTGGAGTGTTGTGAGGCGAGAGCAGCATACAAAGCTGTTCCAAGAATGTGCCTATACGTCTACGTTCATAATTTGAGTCTTATCAAAAAACCGTTGTATGGATATCGAGGTATATCTTTCCAAAACACGTGTTAATCTCACGATAAACTGACGCCCAAGATACAATTTGAGACTGAGACGAGATGACTGAGCTAATTTCATAATAAAGAGCGCATGGAGTCATATCTACTTGCTGCGGATGTATTCTGTGGATAACCTTGTATTGCTGCAGCTTTTTAAATGCCAAGGATATTAAAATGTATTTTTAATAACTATCATAGACCCCCGGCCCCCGTGTGAGTTTTCCTTACGTAATTGAGCCAAATAGTCTCTGTTGTATTCACATCCACTGACCTTTCTGGATTTAATTGCGTGTGTTCTGAATGAAATTGACTTGAATAGCAAAGAGTTGCTCACAGTGTTGACCCTGAAGATAATGAACACCCTCTTGGATTTTACAAATATCTCATAGTTTCTTTGCTTTGGTATATTTGCTCTCTGGTTCAGTCTCAGGAGTTTTGTCCTCAAACAGCTCCTCTACTTTTTTCTTCAATTCATGAATTCATTAAAAGAATCCCTGCTTTTTCACCCGCTTTGAAATGTTCATTTAGAATGATGTCAGGGGAAGGAACCGTTTCAAGGCGATGAAGCTAATCTGTTTCTGTCTTTGTGCTGCTATGAACATTGCATTTCTGGGGATCAATAATGAAGTGTCCGTTTGTGGTTGCGTTTCCACTTGGCGTAGTTCCGGCTAGCGGGTACTATTTCACCGTTTTCTGGCCCCATAAAATCGAGGTTCTTAGCGGGCCAACAACTGTATGCTAAACTAGAGAGAGAATCGCTGGCAAGGGGGCTACAACTACAACAAGATGAACATATTTGACCGTGATTTAATTGTAATGCACATTTCAAAATGATGCCGAAGGAACAACATACTGATACCGGTTAGTAAAAACCATGAATTAATGCTTTGACCAGTCTGCAGACTGACGGCAGGAGAAACACCTTTTTAAAATGCGTGTTTTCTGAATGGAGATCGGCTAAGCTAACGCAGTATATGCTCCGTCCGTCCACACTCACAACAACGGCCTACAGACATAAATAAACCAGCGACTGTATTCTCCATGACACAGACAGTCTGTGGTTTGTACTTGTTTAACTTGTGTCTAGTTTCTGAACAGATATGAGGAGCTGTGAGCTCTGAGGGCTAACAGCTAACGGCTAATGTTGGTTTTCTGTGGTTCTCATTGAAGATGACGTCACGGCTCTGCCTACACTGCGTTACTATAGTTACTGCCCCAGTTCCTAAACTGAAATGGAAATGTGCCATAAAGTGAGCCGGGCCTAACGAGGCCTAACGAGGCCTAACGAGGCCTAACGAGGCCTAGCCATACCGAGCGAGGCCGTGTAGTGGAAATGCGCCATAATACTGATTGACTTATCTTGTGTCGGATACTTGTCTTAGATTTCTCTGATACTTTATATGAAATAGAAAATGAGCGAATAGATCCTTTCTTATTGCTGTGATTGGTGCTGTGAGCTGGATGTGATCTGAGTGGCTTTGAGAGCACCCTGCTGGCCTCTTGCACTCTGTTAGGAGCCTTGTGCTGTTCAGGAGGACTGATCCTTCCCCCCTGCAGATTTATCACTGGATCAAAGAGATATTAAAATATCTCGAGCTAGAGACACCAGTTATTCTCTCCATGAGTTGGCTTTGACTGGTTTTGATGCAAGATTGCAACCTTTATTGACATTTGTAGGAAATGGGGAGTTTCAAATGTAATCCAAAATGGAGTTTTTGTCTTTTTCGGCATGTGTTAAAAATGCCAAACAGATTAGATATGGTCCAATCAAAAAGCCTTTTATAAGCAGGGTACCATGTTGAATGTTGTCATGCTTACAGCCTCTTTACTTTGACCCTAGCAGCAGACACGTGGGACAGATAAGGGGCATAAGTAAAATAAAGTTAAAGGAAAGCAACCGAGGAGATATCCCCCTCTCCAATGGAAATGTGTTATGTTTCTGAAATAAATATATTAAATTAAAAGACAATGAAGGAAGGTTTTCTGTTTGGATAGAAATTCAATGCAATTTTCCAGAACAGCAAATGTACTTCCTGTCCAGATGTTAGCTGTAAAATAGCTAGAAAGGAAAACAGAAGTGGTCAATCGGATACTGTACAACTCTCGTGTCAATCCGTGATATCATTGGGCCCCAAAAATAATTTAGTTTGACATTAGGAAAGAGATATTTTCTTTTTAGGTAAGCCAACCAACAGTACTAACATTAGAATTGCCCTTATTTAAATGTTTGTAAATACAGGGTGGGTTTTAAGGGAAAACCAGGCGTGTTGCTCTCTGGGCCCAGACGTGCCATGTTGGCTTCATGCACCACTGAGCAACTTGTATAGGAATTAACAGGGTCCCGCCGTTAACGCTGTATCCAGCTCTCTGTATACATCCATGGAAATGTTTTTTCGTTTAGGTCTGACTGACCAAAATCAGAACAGAACATCCAGCTTCTCTTATCATTTTAAAAGCAAACAATGCAAATATGATGCTGACACATTATTGCTTTGACCGATTCATTCAGATGTGGTGCTTGGTTTGCATTTGTATTTATTTATTTATTTAAATTAGGTTATTTTCATGGCAGACATGCACAGAATGATGGAGCTGCACCTGAGCAGCTCACCTGCCTCCGGACCCTGCTGACTAACCTCGCGGATCATAGTTCCATTGTTGAGGTCTACTAGAATAGATTTACATTGTTCAATGTTCCAAACTCACATTGGTTTCTCATCCAGCATCTCTGTATAGTCTGTGTATTCACTCTCTGTCCTACACGGCTTGTTGGAGCGCCTGCCCCCCCCCCTCCCTATGAGCCCACTGGACGTCTGCGAGACAGCGAGACACAGCTAAACCCAGCCCGAAACCAGCCCGAACACACACACACACCCGCAGCCTGGCTGGGAGTTTGTGTGTGTGCTCACACCCCGACTCACAGCCTCGCCGCTGAGAAAAGATTGAGAGTGTGAGGAAGTCCGCGGATTGGTCCATTTGGGTATGGTCACTGTACCCAGGAAGAAACAGAGAAATGTCCAACGAGGCGTTCTGGGGCAGCACAGACAGGTCTTCTCTGTGTTAGAGTTTTACTCCCTACAGGGTGTACTTTGAGGGTTTGTGACTCTGCAGACCGTTTACATGCAGACAAACCTTCATAACACACAAGGGGATGGGTAATAACCAGAAAAGCATGACATGGGACCTTTAAGAAACCACTCACGGTTGCTGCACAAATAAAGCACATACATCCAGTTTAAAGCCCTTTGTAAAAACCCGTTCACACACAACAGACATGGCAGCCGAGAGAAAAGCCAATGGGTCACAGACAGTGTGAAGCCATAATGCGCCCCTTAGTGTCGTTGATGAGAGCATGTTTGACTGTCTAGTAACTTTACAGGTTTGTAAAAAGGGAGGTTGGATAGTGTTCTGCTGTCCACGGTGCTCTCCATCACGGGTCAGCGCCTCCTCCTCCCTCCATCCAGACTTCATTCAGCAGACTTGGGATTTGTGGAAAACAGAACTAAGAGCAGGCGGCTGTAAAAGAGCCCACAGCAGCAGTAAATGGACTGTGGCTCGGGGGAGCGTTCAGCACACTGCAGCAGGTTTACAATGTGCTGACCTCCTTTCATTCAGACGCCTTTATTACACCTGAATTCAACTCTGTACGTCTAACACAGCCCTCTGGTCGAATACAGGCAGGAGCACACAAGCTATCTGATGTTTTAAAAAGCCCCGGCAGACAGAGAGATGCTCACAAAGAAAGTCTCCGAAATGTTTTAAATTATTCATGTTTTTCATAGTTAGCGGTTCATTTGTATTTTCTGCATGTTTTATTTAAAAAGAACATTTCTTTAAAGTATCTCAAGAACCAAGCAAACCCAGTAAAACACTTTAACTCTCACTTATTAAACATTTAAAGCATACTATAGTAGTGTTTATTCATGTAACTGCTTTAAAACATAGCTGTAATTGATAACCAGAGGAACACATTAACACTCAAACATATCCATTTCTTAATTCAAGGTCCACCGTATACTTCTCCCAGAGCTTTCAGCCTCAAGTTCATGCATAATTGCAACGTGAAAACCAACCTAATCAAAGGTGTAAAAGGTAAACAAATGGAAATAACATGACGTTTGTGAAGGTTTTGACTTTCAGGTGTGAAAACGCCCTCAGAGAACTCAGCGGTGACCGCCTACAGTTTGTTTTAGATTGTAATTATAATATAGAACTATATTTAGTGAGAGTTTACAGCCTCAAACCAAAACCAAAACTATCTACGAGATGAGCGTAAAACATAGGATTGTGGGTAGTGTAGTCCTGCAGGTCTTTCTTGATAGTTATCACACTTTCGATAACAGCATATACCCTAGTTTCACAACCAGACAGCTATGAGTCTACCTTGGATTGTTACGCCAACATGCCTTCATTTAAAACCCTCAATTCAGAATGTAAGGATATTGAAGTGTTTACACATGTGGAAACAGAACATCTGGGGCCTTTGGGTTCCTTTTTCTTCCTCTGTCAAATGAATAAATAACGCATTTCCCTGCACATTGGTCACTTGATGCCATATGGATTTGCATTTTGCTTTAAACTCAGAGCGAAGGACTGAGAACTGGTCCCCCTGACTGCAGCAGGGTTAGAGCAGGATGTGAGTCCTGGCAGCGCTGCAGGTTGTTTTCATGGCAGACGTGCTCCGAATGATGGAGCTGCACCTGAGCAGCTCACCTGCCTCCGGACCCTGCTGACTAACCTCGCTCCTATTTCCTCTCTTTACTCCTGTGAAGCTTCACTCTCCACGCTCTGTGAAGTTTAACGTCATCATGTATTCACTGAATCTGTCCCCGCTTTAACCACACAGCAAATTATGGTCATCATCTTTTTTGAAATACTTTTTTCCTACGATTTCACTCATGTTTTATGCATAAAGATTGAAAATGTGCATAAAAACAAGCTGATGGAAACTTGCTTACTGTAAGTGATGGCTCCTGAACTCTACGTGCCACATTTAGCTTATTGTCACGATTCTCATGTTATGTCCCGTTTTTAGTTTTGTATGTCTAGGTTTGGGTTTATGTTGCTGTTCTCCCTGTCATGTTTTCCTCCTGGTTTATTGTCTGGTCCTTCTCTCTGTGTTTTCCTCCCTGTCGTTAGTTTCCCTGGTGTGTCTAGTTGTCTGATTGTGTTCACCTGTGGCCCTTGTGTTTCTCCTCCCCTGCCCGGCTGTTTCTCGTCTCGTGATTACCCCTCCCTGTATTTAGTCTCGTCTCTTCCTGTGTTCAGTGTCGGTTCATTGTCTGTCCTTCCCTTCATGTCAAGCTCCATGTTTGTCCTTGAAGTTTTGGTCCTGGATTATTTACTCGTGCTCCCCTGTTTTTGGGTAATGCTAACTTTGTCTCCTGTTTTCTTTTGTCATCGGCTTTTTTTTGTAAATGAAAGCTCGCTTTTTGTTAGAGATGATCCGATCACGGGATCGGGGATCGGGGCCGATCACGTGATTTTCAAAAGATCGGAATCGGGAGAAAAGAAATCGGGGATCGGGATTTTTTATTTAAATTTTTTATTTAAATTTTTTTTAAATGTTGTATTCAATGTTACAAAACAAAAATGACCATGTTCAAGTCTTAAAGTCATCCTGATGCCTTAGTTTTGGTTTCAAATTACTGAACATCATGTATGTGTTGCTTCTTTGGGGCTTGTTTTCATAGACCTGTTTATTTCTCTCAGATCTTGAAACAGAGTGGGCAGGGCGCAGTGTCTAATTGTAGCAGTAAGCTAACGAGTACTGAAAAGCTTTATTTTGTTTTGATCCAATGCTGCACAACTGAACTGATCCAATGCTGCTGTGAAAGAAAGAAGCTATATCCATGTTGGATAGAATATCCAATTTAAATAAAAAAATAACCTTAAGGGAAAACTTGAATGCTTTTTTTTCTTTTTTTCCTCTTAATGCATTGCATAAAGATCGGATCGGGAAAAATCGGTATCGGCAAATTGTCAAAATCAAATGATCGGAATCGGATCGGGAGCAAAAAAAGGTGATCGGGACATCCCTACTATTTGTTAATACTGCTTTTGGGTCCTACCTTTTCCACGCACCCTCACACTTATTGTATTTCTTTTTGTCATGTGTATAGTTTACTTCTCCTGCATTATTTTATTACACTCTGTTTCTTCTTGCACTATTTGTATGGTTCTAGGGTTATATCAGGTTGCATTGTGGAGCAGCCTGGGACTTGAGATTTTCATTGCATCTCTACACCGTAGCTACTCTGTATATGAAAATACAGCCTTTTAATTGAGCGTGTACCAACCTCTCACTCTGAACCCCCCCACCCCTCTCGGTCTGTTGTTGTGTGAAATGTAAAACAGACTGTGCTCTGCGTCCTGTGAGACCGTGGAAGCAGAGCAGCATGGCGGCATCTCTTCAACGTGCTTTGAGCTGGAAAAACAAATATGTGTCTTAGAGCTTCCACTTTCACACTTTAATACAACACACACTTTTATCAGGAATCCTTCTCCCTGGTGACGAGGTCTAAAGGCCCAGACACACCGAGCCGATTTCGGCCGTCGATAGATGTCAGGCCGTCGATGAAGGTCCTGTCGCCCTGCTCAGATTGGTGTGTCCCGCCCCGTCGTGTCTTTTCGGTGGTGCCGACACCTTCCACGGCCGATCCACCATGTTGAATCGGGAGGCTGTCGGCAAAATAAATCACTCTGATTGGCTGTTCAGCTTAGCGAATCAGTGCATGAGAAGCGAAACGGAAGTGAAGAAGTCACACAGACGGCTATTATTTTACATTTTCCAATACCGCACTAAACATGTTTTCGATTATAAGTCATGATGTGAAACAGTCTGTGATGGACGGGAGTGAAAATGGAACGCACGCTATTTGTTGTTTGTGTGTATCACGCAGTCTGTCTTCTGGTTGTTGCCTCTTTTGAATGACGAATACACACTACCGCCACCTGCTGGTAAGGAGAGTTATTGCCACTCACGCATGTGCATTGCGTACGTGCTTCTTGGCCGTCGGCTGAAGTCTTTGCGTGTGTTCCAGTGCGACACATGGCCAAGACGCAGGAGACGTAAGGCGACACAACAGGCGGGTCCGTCGGGACGTGTTCTCTGCTGTCAGTTTGGTGTGTCAGGGCCTTAAGGTACAATGAAAACCATCTGGGAAATATAAAACAAATTGATAACGGCCTTTACTCACAGCAGATATTTGTTTTCTTATGCAATCAATTTGCATGAGAAAACACATATTTTCAAATAGTTGCTTTTGTTATATACGTACTTTCACACCAAACGTTAATACTTGCTATGAGGACATTTCTGAGCTTTTGCATCATGAATAAAGCCATCAACCAATCGTTGTGCCAAACAGATGAAAAACAACACGGAGTTTAAACCAATAAGACACACTTTATTACTCCTTTAAACATTGATAAAAGCACGTTTTCCCTTCTTACACTTAACAACAAAAGCTCTTTACACAAAGGACATGCAGACGAGTATTCTATATGTCCCTGCTGTTTGTCACATGTCTGGTGTGTGAAGGCCCTTTAGGTCAATATATCAACATGTCGTACATGTCAACAGATGTAAGGATCTACACAACGGGGAAATTACATGAAAGTATAATATCTCTAGGGCTTAACGTTATTGTGCATGCACGACTTTTTGATGAAATAAACCAAAGGCCATATGGGCAAACGTTCTCCTTTCACATAACCAACAAATACGCATAATGATTTATTTTGGAATAAAAGCTGAAAGTGAAGGACGTGGAATGTGTCTGTGTTGACTCGGTATTTAGTCAAAAGTTACATAAAGTACATGCATTAACTTTATACTTTAATAAATATATGAATATATGCAACTTGACAGTATTTTACAGTATTGGCAATATTTTACAGTATACAGACAGTATTAGACAGTACAGACAGTACAGA
Organism: Notothenia rossii; assembly: GCF_949606895.1. Lineage (NCBI taxonomy): Eukaryota > Metazoa > Chordata > Actinopteri > Perciformes > Nototheniidae > Notothenia > Notothenia rossii. The sequence continues at coordinate 1,917,296 of NC_136907.1, forward strand.
CAGTATTAGACAGTACAGACAGTATTAGACAGTACAGACAGTACAGACAGTATTAGACAGTACAGACAGTACAGACAGTATTAGACAGTACAGACAGTATTGTACATCTGTGCAGGGGACGGTGGGCGTGGAGCTTCACACTGATCATATGAATGAAATGAACTGTGATCTTCATATTAAAAGCTGCAGCTGCTTCCACATCTGCTGCTGAGAGAGAGAGAAACACGTTCAGTAATCAGCCAACACAAGGTCGTGATCTGTGATGGTATTTACACTTTCACGTACTTCCATCTGTCATCCTACTGCTCCGCTGAATAAGGAAGCACTTCCACTGGGCTCTAAAAATACTTGTGATGTAACCTCATTATATCTGCTGCTAAAAATACTTGTTGTTTTTAAAAACTGTTATGCAAAACGTTCAGCCTAGACAATAATGACGATGAAATGAAAGCCCACGAGTGGAGGATGAAGTGGAGCTCATCTCCCCCGGGGCTAAAAGGTTGAATAGAAGCTGAGTTTTACCAAAGTAAAAACTATAGCATTAACCGCATCAAATCATTCTGACAGGCCCAATAGCAAATAGCAGAATCGCTCATTTTAGGGCTGACATCTTGAGCATAATGTACTTTTTTTTAATTTAAATTTGTATGCAAGACTTCATATTTTATACTTAAACTGATCTGAGTACTTCCTCGAGAATTTGTTCCACCAACTCCAGGGATGCCACAATACCAGCACATCTGTTAACTGCCACTATTCCTGATACCATTTCAACATACACTGCTTTATTAATGTTTGCATGCTTTTCTCGGAAGTTAAACGCTTCCTAATTCCCACTCTCATTCACTTCCTTTATATGCTGTGTAGAATCTTCAAAAAAATTGATTTATGGAAGTTCGACATTTCACAAGATTACGTTTGAACATATTGTGGTAATGTTTCCAAAATGCACTTTTGTACGTCTTTTATACATGAACATGTGTCCCCGGTGTTCCAGGGAACTCACCAAGTGTCAGAAAACACAACCCTCTCTATTTTCCTCCATACCCAAATCTCTTAAAAAGGGGCTGCAACGGATCTGATACAGACTGATCCAGATTTGAACACTTCTATGACGTCACAGAAGTGGCGCTACGGCTATTGGGCCAACTCCACCAATCAGGAGGAGACAGCCCCGGACATTGCCGTTGGAAAGCGCTGGAGACGCTGTAGTACATATGCCAGGCCTGTAGATGGTGCTGTTCTCACAGAATCAGCCCATGATGCAAAGACAGTGTTCAATTGAGCTAAATGAGGAATGGCTAAAATGCATGATCTGTTTGGTATTTTGAAAAATAAAAAGTATAAATATGCCTTATATAGGTATGGTCCTACACTATATTATTACAATATAGCATGATAGGTCCACTTTAATATAACTGAATGTAACTTGTTAACTTTTGCTCCTACTGCCCTTATTTATAAAATAAATTAAAATAAGTTTAAGATGGATCTCTTCCTTCCGATTTTAATGGCACTGATCTCGAAAACACCACCTATGGTACTTCAATTAAATTAAGTTTATTGGCAAACAGTTAAAAATACAGTTTGATCAAGACACAGTGGAGATATGGGATTATTTTTAACCCTCACTACCAAACGCTCCCAAACATTTGTTTCACCCGTCTGAGTCTCGGTTCAAAACAAGATATAATAAACTGAGATTTATTTGATGAATGGAAATAACTGTACAGATGAAAATAGATTTCAGCTTCAGGACTGTGGAAACATTATTTCCATCAAGTGTTCAGTTTTGGCAAAGACTTGGTATTCCATAATTTTTGATTTCTACAGTTTTCTGGACATTTGGTTAGAATCAGCGTTTTGTTTGGAAGAACAATGGGAAGTTGTTTGTACAAAATGTCGCAGCAATATATCAAATAGATGTTGAGATATTTCAGTCTGGACCAAAGTGACAAACGGACCAAAAATAATTCCTCCTTTGTTTCTGGAAATGTTCAGAAGTGACTAAACTTTGATTGACACTCGAAAAACAACAGCAGTGGAGAGGCTCTCTGTCACACAGTCAGTCATTGTATATAATGACACACACACACACACACACACACACACACACACACACACACACACACACACACACACACACACACACACACACACACACACACACACACACACACACACACACACACACACACAATGCAGAGCCAGCCTCCTGTCTCATCTTCATCAGGCGGACAGACGGTGACGAACCTGTTTGTGCCGTTGAGCTCTGAGGACGTCTGAGTCTCTGTCTGGACTCTTTTCAAGTCTTTTTTCTTCATATTCTCCAATGTATTACCCGTTCCTCTTTGCTTACGTCTTCACATTTGTTCGCTAGATAATTCTCATTTGCATATATTTCATGCTTTTGATATTGCCTCTCTCTGTGGCTCCTTTGACTCCTGCTTATATTCTGCAGACACTGCAAACACGCTGTTATTATATTTATGCTTATTAAGCAGCGGGCTGTTGTTCACTTGGTGTTTATTGTCTCACTTTCAGTTTGTTATTTAATTTAAAGTCCAGGAGATATCCTGTGCTGGGAAGACTTTGAGCTCAGTTCAGACGCAGACACGTTATTCAGAGAGTCTGTCTTCCCCAGATACACAGCAGCAGCTCTTCAATGAGTCTACGTTCCCTGACAGTGGTCACAGGAAGCATGACTCTCCTCTCTCTAAGTGGTAAACATGGAGATAACCTCAAAGTGTTCAACTTTAAAAACAGACACTGATCACGTCTTCCCTTCTACATTTTGAACTGATTATAGAATATGTTATGCTGATTTATACCAGATGTATCACTATGACATTCAAAGGGTAACTCAAATGAGGTGTGAGGGTTTCACACATACAGTTTGAAACCAAAACAACTGTTTGGCGTGCGTCGAATAATCGATTATTATTCGCCAGGGCTGTTCGATTTTGATCATGGTCAGATTCTGGCATCCCTACACTACACTACCCATAATCCCCAGCTATCGTTTAGGACTACAGTCCCCGTGATTAATCTTCAAGCTATGGGATTGGATGTTGGAGTGGCAGTGCGCCAAGGTTACGCCGAGCGTCAAACAGCTGTTTGAAATGGAATGAAACCACGCCAGACTGTCCAAAGCTGGAATCGAACGCCCCCCCAGAACTACACATGCTGGCTATTGTGTTTCGCAAAATGTTCCATGGGACGTCTCTACTGAACGTTTTCGTTTTTCCCACAATTAGAAGTTGCCATAACATTGGTGTTATCAAATGTAAAACATATAATTAATAAATGGGTGAAAATCGTTTGTGTCCATAATGCGCAGCATTAATATATAAGACATCTATCAATATGTGTGCATACCTCCACCATTAAACTGTCCTATTCTGCACATTTCTTATATTATCTACATAAGAGTATAATTCATATGTATAATATCTTAAAAATAAGTGCTTCAACATAGTCAACATTGCAAGAAAGCAATATATTAGACGTTAAGTACTTTGTCATGCTTAATATCTATCTGTAGATACCCCCAAAGCTTTTTTCTTATTTAAAAGAAGACCTTAACCTAAAGTATTATTTAATGTTTAAATAAAAGTTAATTAGTTTGTCTGTTTTGCACATCCTCATATTAATATCTTTGTACATCTGGCACTAAACTGTTTTATTGTAGAGATCACTTACAGTATCTTCTTGATTTTTTATATTCTATATTTCTATCACAGACCTTCTACTTTCCCCCTATGAAAGTATGTACTCTTAATATTTTGTTCATCAAATATAACACACAAAAACAATAATTCAATAACGTGCTTTAACCACTAGGCGGTGCACACAAGGTACACACAGCCATAATAACTTTGTATTATTAGTGTAGGACACTTATGTATGTACCACATCTGAAGATGTGTAGTTTTATTCATGTTTTCACATAGTACAGCATATTGCTATACTATTTCAGACTCAGTATTTACATTCTTATATTCAAAGAAAATCAGTAATATCTTTAAAAACTACAAGTCCTTTTATATCAGCTGTGCAACGTTATGGTGTAAATATAAGCTATCTACCAATTAGATCAAATATAAAAGTCAGCCGAATTAGTGTTGATACTGCAAGGAGACGTGTTGTGTGAAGAGAAATTGAAAATGTTATTTAATTGCTGATATATATATGATCCACGTCAAGTCTTCAGTTCTGGCGGCAGTTGTTTGTCCAGAAGTCTTCTCATCAGGGCTCTATAACTAAAGAACTACGGCAGATCTGTAATATGTAAAGCAGCCGAACCGTGTATTACAATGCCGTTATGTGATGACTTTCAAAGAGAAAAGCAAGAACACTCGGAATTAAGTATTCTTTTATTATTTTAAAAATGTTTTTCCGATTTCATATCATATAAACACCAAATCCCAACATGCATTGCGGCTAAAACATCCAATCGGCGAGCTTAAACCATAGCTGAGGATCTTGGGTAATCGCTCGAAATGCCTACGTCTGTTTCCGGTTATTTTTATTTTGAAATTCAGTTCCTGACGGACGCCAACAAAGCCTGAGATTATGGAATTAAACAAATAAATAAAAACAAGGATAATTGTGTGTTATTGGTGAGTAAATAACAGTGTGTTATTTAGAAAAGAATAACAAATTAGAAGGAAATAAAGATTAAAAAAATACAGATTTCAGTATCCTGAGGCTCTGAGCCCCATTTATTTTCCTCACAGACGGAAACAAAAGTCAGAAATTATACGATTTAAAATAAAAGCAATAATTGTGGCTTGATATTGAGTAAGAACATGTTTTTATGAACCACACAGCTTCCGGTCTTCCAAGACCCGAACAGACAAAAAGACGAAACATACTACCAATAGAAATACATTGCTTTTAAAATCGTTCTGTGTGACACGAAAAAAAGGGGATAATCGTGTTGGTGAACACGAATCAATAGATTAAATGTCGTGACTATAACACGAAATGCCGTGAGACTGGGTTGGAGATCAATGAATTCCCTGCAATGGTGATAAACAGCACCATAATCCCAGAAGCAGTTTTGTGTCTGTTTAGGAGTCATTTATCTCTGATCTCTAGTAATGTAGTTTCTCCTTAGCCGTGGTCTGAGCAGAGCTTCAGCCTTAAAGTGTGTCGGATGGCCCAGACAGCATAACGCTGTGCAAATTAAGAAAACATCTTCATCAATTTGACAAGAGCGTACACGAGCAGAGCAGAGGGAGAGCTGGACGGTAATGAATGTGTCTCTGCAACAATAAACACATCCTGTTATGAAGGAACCCAAATGGAGTCGGGCACTTTGGCAACACGTCGCCGAACAACTGCTGCCAGCAGATCAGGCTGCAGTGAATGGAGGTCTGAATAGAGAGCGTCTCCGTCTAATAGAGCATGTAACAGGGTTTGAATGCAGCGTATGAACTCGTGTAAACTGTGCCGTGGCTTCAGGAACTCACTTCCAGCTGCACATTGAAAATCCAGGACGGCACCATTTCAGGAGGAAATATTGCTCTTTTTAAAAACTCTCAAGTAAATGGGTTTTGAGCTGAGTGGCAGAGAAACCCATCCGTCAGCAGAGAGCACAGACACGCAGGGAAAGTCCTGAGAGCACAGAAATGAAAGTTTCTCTACTTTTGTGTTAAGGTAAGGGAATCCGTCTGCAGGTTAACTCGCTCAGTAAGTGTTCACCTGAAGAACTGCACCATCAAACAAAGCTGTCAAACACGTCTTCACTGAGGGAGGAGTCCTCATTCGACCTCACTGTGGGTTACATGCAACATGTGATGCTTCTGTACTTTGCTTTGCCTCATCAGTCTGTTTACTTGTCAATCCGTATGGATCTTTTTATTTTGATATGTTAGTATCCTGCTTTTATGTGAGTTCATTTTGGTACTATAGTTTGTGGACCACATATAGACTCTGTGTATATCCGTACTGAACTGCAAAATACAATATCAGAATATATGTGTTTTTATGGGTGTTAAAATACATTTAGTGGAGGACAAAGAACGAGATTGACTTCTCAATTGCAGTGGAGTAGAAGTATAAAGTAGCTTTAAATAGAAATAGGTAAAGTACAAACATGTCTACTTTAGAGTAAATGTGCTTTTACTCTCCACCTCTGCTGTAACAATGGTTTTATATGCGTTTTTGGTTGATTCGGTAGTCCTGAAGTCAAAATGTTTCTGATTTATTTTTGGTTTAAAATAAGGTGTCCGAGTTTAATGAATGATATGTCTTTATCAGGATACCTAAGACAGTGAAGCAAACACAGGGAGAGAAAACAGCCGCAGACGAACGTTCAAAATAAAAATATAATTTCATCCCCTTCTGTATCTTCAACCTTTTTAAGTTTGCACTTTAATTATAAACTCTGAGGCGCAGCTAACTAACATTTTAAACTCACCACCCTCCCAGAGGAGCAGGAAAAGATGGGAGACGGGGGAGGAAGAGGAGGAGGAGGGGGAGGAGGAGGGGGAGAAATTAAACGGTGCTTCTCTGCCAGGACTTCCTTATCAGGAGCGCACATATTGAGACAGCACCGCCCGCTCTCCACTGTCTGTATGCTTTATTTTTGTTTGTATTGCTTATTGGTGTAGAAAATAAAGAATGCATAACAATGGGAACATTTAGGTGCAAAGGGAGAGAGCTGGGGACATTTTGCCCTTGAGGACTGACTTGTAGTTTCACGCTCCGTTAAATGCCTCAAATGTGAAATGAGGATAGAGTGCAGCTGCATGGAGCGCCTGCAAGGACGTTATCTCCAACTGCACAGCGTGGCAGAGAGAGGAGGAGCTGGTGTTACGATGCAAGGAGAAAAGGGGATTATCTTTAATTAATAATCTTAAACTGTAGTTCCTTGTTAGACAAGACGGAGTCACAGCCAGGAAACTCAGGGAGATAACACAAGAGAAGAAGAAACACATGATACGCTTAGCTTCTTTTATTATCAGTCCAACGAGGAAATAAAAGACTTCATGTAATTATTGGATTCAAGCAGCAGTGTTGTGGTTTTTAAATGCGTGAATCCTTTGAGGACTTTGACGTGAGGTCATGTGACCGTGCTGTAGTTCCTTCCTTTAAAGCCGAAATCATAAAGTGGTGTTAATATGTGGAGATGATCCTGCTGAACGTGTAACTATCATAAACGTTTGTTTGACCAAGAGATTATTTTCTGCTATAATCCAAAATCCCATTGGCTTTTTTATTGAGTTGATTGCATTTTTGATTGGACCGAAAGTGTGGAGTGTTTGCCAGTTTGCTTCCTCTGCTGCCAAGCTGTCCTTCAGCAAGGCACCAAACCCCTTCTGCTGCATGGCGCCAGACCATTGGTTCAAGCTTTTCGCTCTGACAACGCTCCACTAAGCAGTGGCGGCTGGTGGAAAATATTTTTGGTGGGGTTATGGAAATGGTGACAAAACCGTGTGTGTGTGTGTGTGTGTGTGTGTGTGTGTGTGTGTGTGTGTGTGTGTGTGTGTGTGTGTGTGTGTGTGTGTGTGTGTGTGTGTGTGTGTGTGTGTGTGTGTGTGTGTGTGTGTGTGTGTGTGTGTGTGTGTGTGTGTGTGTGTGTGTGTGTGTGTGTGTGTGTGTGAGTGAGTGAGTGAGTGAGTGAGTGAGTGAGTGAGTGAGTGAGTGAGTGAGTGAGTGAGTGAGTGAGTGAGTGAGTGAGTGAGTGAGTGAGTGAGTGAGTGAGTGAGTGAGTGAGTGAGTGAGTGAGTCATACTTTCCAACCCTCCCGATTTTCGCGGGAAACTCCCGCATTTCTCCCGATTTCTGACAAAATCAGATGTACTCACGACTGTTTCCACTCGGACTTTAATACAGCTACACCATTGTTTGGTTTCCATGGTAGCGCGTCTCTTTAGCAGCGCGTGCAACTCAAAGTCTGAGAGGGTGAGGAAGATGAAAACTGAACAAGAATTGACAACTCGACCCTCTGATCACTCCTTTCCTGTAAAATACAGGTCCAGCCCACACATATGCTCCATGGTGCCACAGGCATTGCCCTTACAACTACAATAAGCATGCAAATGTTAATCTACAGCTCCGGCGATCCACTAGCACCGGAGTCTACACCTGCAGACGCAGCCATCCCCCACTGTAACATCACCTTGGATACGAGTCTAAACAACTCACAGACACACAGGCCAGGGCGCTGAAAGGGCGCCCTTTGAGCATCAGATCTGACGACGCTGATTGGCTAAGATTATGTTTCGGCGGCATAGTTTACAGATAGCAACAGTCAGCTTGTTGGCTGCAGCTGCTCTGGCTGAGGGCTCCTTTCTACCGCCTGGACGAGAGAGGGTAATGATACACGCTGCGGCCAGGCAGGAAACACGTGACTTATCAGTAACTTTAGACATCGTACAACAATTTTAAACGAGATTTTATTGTAGATTATACATTTTACTGATACCAACTATATAATATTTACCTTGTTCTTTAAAAATAAAAAATAAAAAAATATATTTTTGGGAAATATATATATATATATATATATTTTTTTTTTTAATGACAATCAAACATGTGGGAAGAGGGGGGGCGGCGCCCCTAGCGCCCCTATGGGCCGGCCGCCACTGCCACTGCGGCATGTGTGTATCTCTGGCCTTTGTGTGTAATGTCAATAACAACAGAACGAAAATAGAATTTCCCCTTTGAGGATTATTAAAGTATGTCTTAATATTAGGGCTGTCAAGTTAACGCGTTCACGCAAAAAAAAAAAATGAACGCCACTAATTATTTTAACGCGATTAACGCATGTGTATTTTTTGTCCTCGGCCGCCCCGTAGTTTCAGACCGCATCGAGTTTAAAATACCATCTATAAGCTGATGCTGACAGCCCCTCTACTGCTGCCCGCTTGCGGCAGACCACACTTCCACGCTCACCGGCAGGCCATCGGGAGGACCGGGAGGGTGTGTGTATGTGTGGCGCGAGAGAGAGACCTTACGTGCATTGTTGTTGTGAGCATCTGGTGCTAGCTAGCTGCGCTAACGGATATAAGGAGCTGTTTCAATGAAAACAGAGGAGCGACATTTCGCCGACAACTGCACCGAGCACTTGACTTCATGCAGGTAGCCAGACAGAGGGACATTGTACGAACACTCAGCATACTCGGCACGGATAGTGTGCGCAACATGATTGCAGCGTCCAGGCAGCTCCCGTTCGAGCATATGCCTTGAGTTACACACACACACACACACACACACACACACACACACACACACACACACACACACACACACACACACACACACACACACACACACACACACACACTGTATGAGAGAGGTTCCAGGTTGAATTGAGGCGGATATTTGTAATGTTCAGAGGTTATGTTTAATATTCATGAGAATATTTGTCATTGTTCAAATGATAATAAACATTAGCATAAAGCATATTTGTCCACTCATATGTTGATAAGAGTATTAAAAACTTGAAAAATATCCCTCTAAGGAACATTTAGAACAGATAAAAAAAAATTGAGATTAATTTGCGATTAATCGCGATTAACTATTTTAATCGACTGACAGCTTAATATAAATGTTCAAGGTTCTTTATTTGTCATGCGAACATAGCTACAGTGTAGTTATTATGTCGATGAACATCTTGTGTCACAGGCTTCTCCAACAGTGCGACACAAAACACAGATAAACAGAAAAATATAGTGCAAGTAAATATTAAATTGTAAATACAAAAAGAAAAATAGTTTAAAATAGTGTAATAAGATTGTATATATTGAAATATGATATATTAGGTAAATACATACATATTTTTTAAGTAGCAGCCAGATGAATATTGTGGATGTTATTTCAACAGTTCAGTTGTTTAGCAGTCTTATTGCCTGTGGTACATGTACTATATGTAGAGTCGATTATTTGGTTCATTATGTGAACATTAATGTCTCAGTTTGATTCTTAATGTATAAGAGATATTATGTAGCAACACAGCTAGTGCTAACATAGCAGCTAGCTGGTGTCAGAATCTCAAGATGGCTGCTCCCAAATCCATGATATTTTCCTTCACTTCTGTGTAGGTGAAAATAAATGGGTCTTTCTACTGTTGATGTGAAGTCTATGATTGCATTAGTTTGGAAAAAAGGGTTACATGAGCTGTGTGGCCTCTGGAGTGCATTGTGGGTAAATCTCTGTGGACTAGTAAAATGTAAATGTAGACACGGAGGCAGCAGAGACTCGCTCTGAGCCAACAGATGCGATTTAAACCTGCAACTGTTCACAGGGGAAACACTAGTAGTTAGCCTCGTGTGTGTGTGTGTGTGTGTGTGTGTGTGTGTGTGTGTGTGTGTGTGTGTGTGTGTGTGTGTGTGTGTGTGTGTGTGTGTGTGTGTGTGTGTGTGTGTGTGTGTGTGTGTGTGTGTGTGTGTGTGTGTGTGTGTGTGTGTGTGTGTGTGTGTGTGTGTGTGTGTGTGTGTGTGTGTGTGTGTGTGTGTGATGGTTCGTCGCCCTGAGGAAGGCAGCACCCATTTAATCTATTATTCAGCATTGCTACTAAACACATTAATTAGAGCCTGAGGTTGAGACGGTGCACGCTGACGGGTGGAAACCTCGTTGGTTTGAGCATCGGTGTCCGCGCCTCAGACCTGCTCACAGGAAAACACACACTTCAGTTCCTCTTCCTGAACAGATCTGGTGTGCAGCACAGTTGATCCTGTGGACTTGTTTTGATGAGGTAATTAACTTGGATCAGTCTTTAGGCACCAAGAACACCCGCTTCTTCCCTCGGGACTGAAACTTTCCATTGAGCAGTTCATAAACATCTTATTTTTTACATTTACTGATTGTCACTGTTTCTCTAGTGACTTCTTTGAATGCTGTCTCATTTAGACACTTGTAAATTCACCAGTGGGGTATTTACTATGTTATGTCGTAGAATAAAAATCTCGTCTTCAGCTTGTGTTAAGCACAGAACTTATTTCAGCCTAACAACCAAAAACACATTCAGAAAACCATTGACATCCAGACGAGGGGACAGGAAGTGATGAAATCCTTACAAATGTTTAGGTCTAAGGACTTATTTCTTCTCCACTCTGTAACAGTTTAATGTGAACGTAGACATACTCAGTGTCCACAGTCTCTGACCTCAGGACTTTTCTCTATCTGGCAGCGCTCAGTGAAAGTCACTCCACTGAAATAATATAAAGTCCGTATCAGTGTGTTGGAGCTGGTCTGCATGTGGATGTCATTCTGGGGTAACGTGTGACGTGAATGCAGCATGACACAGATCTGTGGTTGGATAGACGGCTGTCATCAGGACTAAGCTCTCTGTTTTGGGATTGGGGTTGGGAGGGGGAGGGGGGGGGGAGAGGTCTCAGCTGTGGGGCCCCTGGTGCTGGTTGCCGTCTCTGGGCTGTGTTTAAATAAAGCTCGGTACGGAGGCCCGAGGAGGCGAGGAGCGAGATGTCTGACGCTGAGCGAGGACGAGGTCAGACCAGTGTCTCCACGTCAACTTCTCTCCTCTGTGACTTTAATTGATGAAGCCGAGCCGGGGGTGTGTGGGTGGGGGGGGGGGGGGGGGGGGGTGTTGTTGTTCTGAAAGTTGTTCTTGTCCGGGCCAAGATAAATATAGATCTAGGGATGACAGGAAAACTGGAATTTAGTCGACGATATTCTGTGTTTTTCAAAATGGAAAATGTGGCCAACGAGTTCAACGTCCCAGACAATTTCCTGGCAAACAATATGCTTCTTATTGAGCTTCAATAAGATTTAAAAGTATGTAGATTAATATTGTAGTGATTTTTAGGTTATTTCAAATGAATGAGGTCCCGTCAATAGACTATTAAAATATATAGAAATATATATATTACTCAAACCTAGAGTTCAACTCTTGTCTCCTACTTCCTTCAGCTTTAGCCCATATTTTCTCAGATACAATGAAACTGGCTGGACTCGTGACGTCCAGCGCTACAATGCTAATGAGGCTATGCATGTCATCCCGATAGCTATTTGATATTGCTGTGAAAGGTTCACTTCTGTATACCGCTTTGTCTGTGGGTGATATTAACTCAATAACAGATGAATAAAAGCCTTGACTACCCATCGGTTAGCAGATTGTTGTAGATCTGGGCATTATCTTATTCTTCCAGCAGTGTTGTGTTAGAGACATTCATGTCAAGTGAATCAAATGATGTTGATGGCGGCTTAATGCATGTTTATGATACTGTGAGTCATCCACAGCTGCTGTGAGCCTTCAGGGAATATGTACTTATGTTCAGGTCAACAACATCAACATGGTCCAGATGTGATCATCCTTTAGGAGGAAGCAGTGAAGTGATCTCTGAGTGATGTTCCTGTAATCAATCCCATGTGTTTCTACTGTGTCTTAAGTATTGAAATAGTGCGGTAAGTGTTTTGTGTTCAATAGTTACTCAATAAACACAAAACATATTGGTCCAAAAGATTCCTAAATGTAGAAACTTGGACAAAATGACTTTCCAGGGTGTCCGCGGGTTCTTAAAGTATTACAAGTTGATAAATCAATTTAGCGAAAATTAAGGCTTAAAAAGTATAAAAAAGTATTAAAAGGCATTTTCCAAGGTATTACATTTTGTAGCTTGTTTTCAATAAGTATATAAATGGTCCAAAGAGGTTGTATTCTACAGTCTGCCTGAATGTAATCATTGCGTAGGTGTGTAGTGTGATTCTGTGTAGTTTATTTATGGCATCCCGTTGGATCTGACGTCATCTGAACAGGACATCGCACGCTCACTTAGCGCGCGAAGGTCCGTTTATGCCGGTTGCTAAGCAACATCGTTATGGGGAAATGCAAGTTTGCGTCCAAATGATTGGAAGATAAGGAGGAAGGACAATCAATACTATATATAGTCAATGTGAGGTGAAGTGTGTTGCCAAGGTAACCGGTTAGAACTCAAAGTGGAGATGAGGTCTCAAAATGTACGGAAAGGGTCTTACATGTGACTTCAGGGTTCCTGCTTATACCCTGATTTTCTTACTTGCATATTTTTGAGTTTTTAATACGCTGCTCAGAAAAGTGAGCACTTCTCAGAAACAAGAAAAATTAACTTTGTTCAAAAAAGGTTTTTAACGAATAGGAATATCCACGCTTTTACATTTAGAAATACTTTGGATCAATGTGTTGTGTCTTTATTTAACACAAGTTGATGATATTTAGTTATTTTTTATGATAGGATATCAAAACCTTTTCTCCTGGGTTGTAGAAATCCCATCACAATAAGAACATGTAGAAAGTAGAAACACATATCACTCAGAGATCACTTCACTGCTTCCTCCTAAAGGATGATCACATCTGGACCATGTTGATGTTGTTGACCTGAACATAAATACATATTCCCGGCAGGGAGCATCTGTCCGTCGGGACAGCAGCGCTAACGCTAACAGACAGATAGCTCGTTAGCATGATAGCAATAGCCTCGGGTGCTAACCTCTATTGATAGCATGATAGCATGACCCCGGGGAAAGAGCTGTTTACGGAGTTAGCATGTTAGCACTGCACCAAGGACACACACACACACACACACACACACACACACACACACACACACACACACACACACACACACACACACACACACACACACACACACACACTGCAGAGCTAGTAGGACACCAGTCTTTGTTAACTACAAAGGGCATTTACTTTAAAGGATTTTTCCCCCAAAAAATGACCCAAGGAAATAGAAAGGTATCACACATGTACTTTATTCTACAGAAACCACACAAGTTACACACAAATGACATAAAACACACTATATGAATAAATGAATACAGGAACATCCCACAAAAAAACTATTCCTTCAGCCATTTTTTTATGTTAACACATTAACGTTAACGATCATCAATGTGTTATTGTCTCAAAGACATGACCTTCTTTGTAGCTCCAACATCAGGACACTTGTTACATGATATCTGAAAAGACACACTGAAATGTGACCGTTACAGCGCTGTGTTGTGATTTGTGACGATGTTTAGACTTTTATTTCTTATTCTCAAAGGACATTAATCCTGAAAGAGGGGTTTGTTTAGTTGTGAAAGTTAGAGTGACAGGTTCACATCTTTTATCCAGAGATTCTCCGAATGATAACATGTTTGTAGATTCCAAAACGAGATCTCTTCCTAAAATAAGCTGGTGGTTCGACAGAGTTGCGATGCTGGAGCGATGAGAATACTCGGTCTTAATCCTGCTGCGGGAGGAGTCATTTGATTCGGCACGAGGAGCCTTTTGTGTGGAAACAGCAAACTGCAGTTTATCAGCAGCAGATAAGTGAGGCGCTGAAATCACGTCTCCTCCGTGACGAGGAGATAGCACTCTCATGGTGTACAGATACAATCATAAACGCTGCAAACGAAGGAGACAAAAGAAAGACAAATGACTTAAAGCTGCTATGTTTTGGTTCATTAAGTAACACATTGTTTTGATTAAACATTATGTGTATTTTTTTTTGCTGAACCTGTTAATAATTGTAAAGACTACAGTAATGTCCAAAAGTAACCTCTACCTTTAAAGGTCACATGACATGGCCATTTCTACTGATCATAGTTCCATTGTTGAGGTCTACTAGAATATATTTAAATTGTGCAATTTTCCAAACCCTCATTGGTTTCTCAAACAGCATCTCTCTATAGTATGTGTATTCACTCTCTGTCCTAAACGGCTTGTTGGAGCTCCTGCCCCCCATCCCCCCCCTGTGAGCCCAGTGTGCTCTGATTGGTCGGGACAGAGAGAGCATTTCTCCGCCATCCCAACTCGTCTACCAGCGTTCAGGGAGCTCTATGCAAGTCAATGGACTCCCTGTTAGTTAGCCAAGGGGTCCTGGTGTGTGAGGGGCTCCGTGGATTGGTCCATTCTTGTTGATCTGGGTGTTCACACGTCACAGAACCCAGGAAGCAAACAATCGAAAATTAGAAATGTCCAACGAGGCGTTCTGGGGCAGCATAGAGAGGTCTTCTCTGTGTTAGAGTTTTACTCCCTAAAGGGTGAACTTTGAGGGTTTGTGGCTCTGCAGACCGTTCACATGCAGACAAACCTTCATAACACACAAGGGGACGGGTGAGAACCGGAAAAGTATGACATGGGCTCTTTAATGGGTTTTTAATCATCTGATTTCTTGATGATGATGTTCCTATTTTCTTCAATTATTAATAATAACCAATCAATATTTCAAAGTTTTTGTGCTTTCATTCATGAATTACACATTTTTTTTGGATTTATTTACACTCCTGAGACTTCGTAATTTTATCAATTCTTTTTTTTTTTAAATGCAATAAAATATTATGTTGACCTTATCTTGATTAAAATGATGTTATCTGAAACCTTTGGGACATTGAAAGAGCTCCACTGAATATATCACATGTTTATAGTTTTAAACATTTTCATGCAGAAACGTTATACAGTATGAATGTTAATCTTTTAGTTCTGCTTCTATTCATATTGAACTGTTTCCTTGAGGCCCTTCGTCTCTCTGCTGTCAGTCTGCATGAGCCATTGCACACCATTAGTTCTCCAAGTACAAAACAAAACCTCCATACAAAATAATACCTGACTTTTACAAAAAGAACAAAACACTCTCCCACAAAGCGCAGTGTGTAGACCTGTGTGTCAGGAGATCACACACTTTAGAGCGTGTGCAAACTATATTTCACTTTTGGTTTGTTTGCTGAACTGGAATTCAGGGCGGAAAAAGATGAAGTGGAGCTTGAAAAACAAGACAGACAACAAGACAAGGGAAAGTATTGGATGGAGGAAAAATAAAGGGAGAGGACAGAAGGTGAAGGAGAGGCGAGGGGGGGGAGAGGGATGCAAGCTGACAGACAGAGAGGCTCATGGGGGAAATCAAAATAGTATTAGTCAAACATATACACAGACAAGTAGAAAATCATCACACTAAACTACCGTGTTGTCACCATGTTCAGGAAGGAATTTGAGTAACTGGGATTAGTCTAGAAATAAATAAATACGTTTATCATTAATGGAGTCATTTTTTCAGTTATGTTTAACGAAGTAACATTTACTAAGTCCTGTTTCCTAATGTTTCCTGTATAATCAAACATGTGTTGGAAAAAATAATACATTTTCAGATAGGGATGTCCCGATCACCTTTTTTTGCTCCCGATCCGATTCCGATCATTTGATTTTGACAATTTGCTGATACCGATTTTTCCCGATCCGATCTTTATGCAATGCATTAAGAAAAAAAAAAGAAAAAAAGCATTCAAGTTGTCCCTTAAGGTTATTTTTTTATTTAAATTGGATATTCTATCCAACATGGATATAGCTTCTTTCTTTCACAGCAGCATTGGATCATTTCAGTTGTGCAGCATTGGATCAAAACAAAATAAAGCTTATCAGTACTCGTTAGCTTACTGCTACAATTAGACACTGCGCCCACTCTGTTGCCAGATTTGAGAGAAATAAGCAGGTCTATGAAAACAAGCCCCAAAGAAACACATACATGATGTTCTGTAATTTGAAACCAAAACTAAGGCCTCAGGATGACTTTAAGACTTGAACATGGTCATTTTTGTTTTGTAACATTGAATAAAAAAAAAATAAAAAAATCTCGATCCCCGATTTTTTTCTCCCGATTCCGATCTTTTGAGAATCACGTGATCAGCTCCGATCCCCGATCACGTGATCGGATCGGGACATCTCTATTTTCACACAATCGACACAAAAATAATCACAACATATTTGGAAAATGTAAAGTAATTGTCCATACAATCTGAAGATGTGATGCTTCTCTGTTAAATATCAAATAGTGGTTGTTACTACCTTGTACATTTGTCACCATATTATGGACTTAAACAATAAGTTGAGAAACAAACAAACCGATAATTGATCAAATAATTAAAAGTAGCAGTGCCAAATAAAAAGCTGTTGATGAAACAATGTTCTAACCTCCTCCTCTCCTCCTTCTTCTCCCAGTCTGCTCCCAGTTCTCTAAAGGAGTGTACGCCATCATGGGTCTGTACGACCGGCGGACGGTGAACATGCTGATGTCGTTCTGCGGCTCTCTGCACGTGTGCTTCGTCACGCCCTCCTTCCCCGTCACCACCAACAACCAGTTCGTCCTCCAGCTGAGGCCCCCGCTGCAGGAGCCCATCATGGCCCTGCTGGAGGCCTTCGGCTGGAGCCGCTTTGTCTACATGTACAGCCCCGACTCAGGTGAGACCTTTACCTGAGAGGTTCAGAGATGGCAACAGTCCACACCTCCTTTCCTCAAGTAGAAGTACAGATACACGTGTTTAAAAATACTCTGGTGAAAGTAGAAGTACTGACTAAACTTCTTAACTCAAAGTAAAAAGGCTTTGAAATGTACTTCAGTAAAAAGTACCCATAACTAGCAGCTGTTTTAAAGAGTACCTGACCTCCCTTTATATTAATAGAACAATAATGTAATTGTTAGCTAATGAATGTTTCCATGGTGACCAACGGCAACATGACAACGTTTCCATTGGTCCCTCTTCTTTAGAGAAGACCAGGAAATGATGGATACACGGATCGTGTTCAAATCAATAGGCACGCAATGACTCTGAATAATAATGATCACGCCACCAAACACACATTCAGACTAAAGGAACCAGCCTGTTTGGAAAATGAGAGAAGTAGAAAGTACAGGTATTTGTGTTCAAAGTGTAAGAAGTAGAAAGTACAGGTATTTGTGTTCAAAGTGTAAGAAGTAGAAAGTACAGGTATTTGAGTTCAACATGTAAGAAGTAGAAAGTACAGGTATTTGTGTTCAACATGTAAGAAGTAGAAAGTACAGGTATTTGAGTTCAACATGTAAGAAGTAGAAAGTACAGGTATTTGAGTTCAACATGTAAGAAGTAGAAAGTACAGGTATTTGAGTTCAACATGTAAGAAGTAGAAAGTACAGGTATTTGAGTTCAACATGTAAGAAGTAGAAAGTACAGGTATTTGTGTTCAACATGTAAGAAGTAGAAAGTTCAGGTATTTGTGTTCAACATGTAAGAAGTAGAAAGTACAGGTATTTGGGTTCAACATGTGTGAAGTCAAAATAAAAAGTGGTCAGAATAATAAGTAGTGGAGTAAAGTACTGATACCAGAAAGATATACTTCAAGTAATGAAGTTTTTGTACTCCACTACTTCCCAGCACCAGAGAGGTTACTTTACCTTCTAAAGGAGTACAGAAGAAAGAGATGTGACAAGAGGAGCTTGTTGTAATATTTTGACACATTTACTCCCAAGTTTTATTTTCAGCAGATATGGAAACACATAAAAACATGTCACGAGGGTGTCAGCTTTTTACCTCGACTCCCCATGCATCCTTTTACTGGAAAAACTCTCAGACTTCCACAGCTCGTCCCTCCCTCACTGTGTCTCTAACTGCAGAGACAGAATCCACACACAAACTGTGACTGTGAGTTTATCTGAAGTCCTGCAGTGAAACAGAAACAGAATTAGCAGCAGAGCAGTTATCCCCCCCTCAGTTTCATCTTATTGTCTTCTCCATCTGCCCAGAAACCAATGGTGGAATTCTTTCTAAAAGAACACTGTGTAACTGTGTGTCTAATGTTATCTGCAAAGTGACAGGTTTTACTAAAGGGGTTTTAAAACGTTCCATAAATCAGAAAAGGCTGCAATAAAAAGTTATGTTCTGCGTGTCTTAGGAATAAAGTGTGTGTGTGTGTGTGTGTGTGTGTGTGTGTGTGTGTGTGTGTGTGTGTGTGTGTGTGTGTGTGTGTCTGTGTCTGTGTCTGTATCTGTCTGTCTGTCTGTCTGTCTGTCTGTGTGTGTGTGTGTGTCTGTCTGTCTGTCTGTCTGTCTGTCTGTCTGTCTGTCTGTCTGTCTGTCTGTCTGTCTGTCTGTCTGTCTGTCTGTCTGTCTGTCTGTCTGTCTGTCTGTCTGTCTGTCTGTCTGTCTGTCTGTCTGTCTGTCTGTCTGTCTGTCTGTCTGTCTGTCTGTCTGTCTGTCTGTCTGTCTGTCTGTCTGTCTGTCTGTCTGTCTGTCTGTCTGTCTGTCTGTCTGTCTGTCTGTCTGTCTGTCTGTCTGTGTGTGTGTGTGTGTGTGTGTGTGTGTGTGTGTGTGTGTGTGTGTGTGTGTGTGTGTGTGTGTGTGTGTGTGTGTGTGTGTGTGTGTGTGTGTGTGTGTGTGTGTGTGTGTGTGTGTGTGTGTGTGTGTGTGTACAGCTTCAGAAGATAGAGAGGAATGAAAGTGGACAGTTTGGTGTGTGTAAGATATTTCCACTGAGTCAGGAGAAGAAAACATGTAGAGGTAAAGAAATAGGAGCACTTTAGAGAGAAAAATTGGTACAAATCTGACAAAAAAAGGTTCAAATATTTCAAAAAAATGAATTCAAGAAATGATATTCAACAAAATGTAATAGTTGTCATAGCGATTCTGAGGAAGGGTTTCAAGGGAAGGTGAACATTTCCGACAAAATGAAAACTATTTAATGAAAAAATGTAAGAAAGCATGGACGAGAAAAGTCACATATCTGGAGAAAAAAAGAATTTAAAAAGAAAAACTGTTATAAAATAGAAAGATAGTTTTAAGGTCATAAAAAAGTTTGTTTAAAGGAAGAGAGTCCTGAGTAGAGTTCTGAGGAAACATTCTTTTAAAGCTTTCTGGCGTGTTATGTTTAAAAATGATCAAACAGATAAACTCATGAGGGTTTTTTAATTAGTCCCAAAAAGGTCACGAGACAATATCTCGACATGTCTCCGTGCATTAAAGGATTTTAAAGGAACATTTGCACAGAGGGAGTATTTTTGCATGTATGCGGCACTACCTTTTACTCAACCTGACTCATCCCACAGTAATCGCTCTGTTGCCATGGATACAGCCTGCAGCACAGTGTGCAGTGACTGCTGCAAACATACAGTGGAGTTACAGTGAAGTACAGTACCCCTCTTCCTCTCTGACCACTCCATCCACATGTTGCTTCCTTTCTTCTCTTCATAGGGTTCATGGAAACCCCACACAACTCAGCTTGAGAGACGATGCAGATATACAAACACAAAGGTTCCTGTAAACATCCAGAAACATCTCCAGCAACTTGACAACAACACATGCAGCATTTAGAGGACATTCAGCACCTTGAGGAGACATGCGCAGCGTTTACTACAAGCTGCAGAAACCAAACGCTGAAGAAGCTCAAACACAACGGAGACCAGGGGACACTAAAGAGTGACGCACACAGCTGGGAGACCAGGGGACACTAAAGAGTGACGCACACAGCTGGGAGACCAGAGGACACTAAAGAGTGACGCACACAGCTGGGAGACCAGGGGACACTAAAGAGTGACGCACACAGCTGGGAGACCAGGGGACACTAAAGAGTGACGCACACAGCTGGGAGACCAGGGGACACTAAAGAGTGACGCACACAGCTGGGAGACCAGGGGACACTAAAGGGTGACGCACACAGCTGGGAGACCAGGGGACACTAAAGGGTGACGCACACAGCTGGGAGACCAGGGGACACTAAAGAGTGACGCACACAGCTGGGAGACCAGGGGACACTAAAAAGTGACGCACACAGCTGGAGACCAGGGGACACTAAAGAGTGACGCACACAGCTGGGAGACCAGGGGACACTAAAGAGTGACACACACAACTGGGAGACCAGGGGACACTAAAGAGTGACGCACACAGCTGGGAGACCAGGGGACACTAAAGAGTGACACACTCAACTGGGAGACCAGGGGACACTAAAGAGTGACACACACAACTGGGAGACCAGGGGACACTAAAGAGTGACGCACACAGCTGGGAGACCAGGGGACACTAAAGGGTGACGCACACAGCTGGGAGAACAGGGGACACTAAAGAGTGACGCACACAGCTGGGAGACCAGGGGACACTAAAGAGTGACACAAACAACTGGGAGACCAGGGGACACTAAAGAGTGACGTACACATCTGCTTCAACGCACGCCGCCGTGTGGACGGGCCGTTACACATTGGTACAAGAGATGGTTTGTTCCATCTGATGTCTTCCTGCTGAAATCTGTCCTTCACTGGCTTCCAGTAACTGCTAGAATCCACTTCAAGACACTGGTACTTGCGTACCATGCTGTGAATGGATCTGGCCCTTCCTACATCCAGGACATGGTTAAACCTTACACCCCAGCACGTGCACTCCGCTCTGCATCAGCCAAACAGCTCGCTGCACCCGCACTGCGAGGGGGACCCAAGTTCCCGTCAGCAAAAACACGTGGGTTTGCTATCCTGGCTCCAAAATGGTGGAATGAGCTCCCCATTGTAATCAGGACAGCAGAAAGCTTACACATCTTCCGACGCAAACTGAAAACTCATCTCTTTAGACTCCACTTCGAGCGATAGAATTACTAACAAAGCACTTATATACTAATAAAGGGCTGGCTTTCTAAATGCCAGTTGAGTAGCACTTGAAATGTTTGGCTCTATGAAACCTGATGTACTTATATGATTCTGTTTTCTTAAAGGTTATATCTTCCTGGTCGAATGCACTTATTGTAAGTCGCTTTGGATAAAAGCGTCAGCTAAATGCAATGTAATGTAATGTGTGTTCCAGCATTAACGGTTTGGCCCTGTGTCTGCTCTATATTAGCCCTGATTGTGTCCTGTGTCCTGAGTTGCCCCCCCCCCTGTTATATTGGCCATCGGTTGGGTTGGTCTTGTCCCTAAGTTAATGTCTCAGTTCTTAAATCTATGTTGGCCTCATATTGGACCTCTTTTTGCCCGGAATTGGACACGTTTTGGCACCAAGTTGTCCTCTTCTTAGCCCTCTGTTGGGCTTATTCTGGCCCTAGGTTGACCTTGTTTCTGGACCTTTGTTAACTCTGTCATGGCCCTAGTTGTTGGCCCTGTGTTGGCCCTGTGTTGGCCCCTTGTTGGCCCTGTTGGCCCTGTGTTGGCCCTGTGTTGGCCCTGTGTTGGCCCTGTGTTGGCCCTGTGTTGGCCCTGTGTTGGCCCCTTGTTGGCCCTGTTGGCCCTGTGTTGGCCCTGTGTTGGCCCTGTGTTGGCCCTGTTTTGGCCCAGTTGGCCCTGCGTTGGCCCTTTGTTGGCCCAGTTTGTTCTGTGTTGGCCCTGTGTTGGCCCTGTGTTGGCCCAGTTGGCCCTGTGTTGGCCCTGTGTTGGCCCTGTGTTGGCCCTGTGTTGGCCCTGTGTTGGCCCTGTGTTGGCCCTGTGTTGGCCCCTTGTTGGCCCTGTTGGCCCTGTGTTGGCCCTGTGTTGGCCCTGTGTTGGCCCAGTTGGCCCTGCGTTGGCCCTTTGTTGGCCCAGTTTGCTCTGTGTTGGCCCTGTGTTGGCCCGGTGTTGGCCCTGCTGTAACAGAGCTGGTTGTGTTCTAATGAGCTGAGGACAGATGGAGGCTGTAACTCTCCTGGGAAAAACACTCAAACACTTCTGAGGACTCTCCTCCTCCTTTCTTGTCTCCGCTTTTTTGTGCATTTTATTTTCTTCTTCTCATGTCTTCTCTTTTTCCTCCTGTATCATCTCCCATCTCTCCCCTCATCTTCCTCTCCTCTTCCTCTCCTCTTCCTCTTCCTCTCCTCTTCCTCTCCTCTCAGTGCAATAACAGTAAAGGACATGCATTCATGGTGTTTATGTAAATCAGATGCAGAATATAGCACAGTGTCTCTTTCTCTATTTGCTGTATTCCTGGAGTTACACTACATCACGAACACACACTTGACTTGTTTTGCTCTCTGTGTGTGTGTGTGTGTGTGTGTGTGTGTGTGTGTGTGTGTGTGTGTGTGTGTGTGTGTGTGTGTGTGTGTGTGTGTGTGTGTGTGTGTGTGTGTGTGTGTGTGTGTGTGTGTGTGTGTGTGTGTGTGTGTGTGTGTGTGTGTGTGTGTGTGTGTGTGTGTGTGTGTGTGTGTGTGTGTGTGTGTGTGTGTGACTGGGCTGAGTTAATGAGCAGTTACCGATCAGAGGTCATCACCTCTTCTCTCTTTCAGCACCACTTATCAGCTCTGAATGTGTGTGTGGACGGAAACATGTGATGGAGTTAAGGAGTAAAAGGTGCTTTTAGATAATTGATAACAGAAGACAATCTATCATCTCTAATAATATGTCTCGACACACACACACACACGCACACGCACACACACACACTTTGCCTGACTCTGAGACACTGTGTGTGTGTGTGTGTGTGTGTGTGTGTGTGTGTGTGTGTGTGTGTGTGTGTGTGTGTGTGTGTGTGTGTGTGTGTGTGTGTGTGTGTGTGTGTGTGTGTGTGTGTGTGTGTGTGTGTGTGTGTGTGTGTGTGTGTGTGTGTGTGTGTGTGTGTGTGTGTGTGTGTGTGTGTCAGACAGTAACTTTGAAGTTCCTGTTTCACTGTCTCTCAGTTCATCTCTCTCTTCTCTTTGAAGTCTATCTGAATTTTGCTGACTTGACATCTGAACACTGTGTGTGTGTGTGTGTGTGTGTGTGTGTGTGTGTGTGTGTGTGTGTGTGTGTGTGTGTGTGTGTGTGTGTGTGTGTGTGTGTGTGTGTGTGTGTGTGTGTGTGTGTGTGTGTGTGTGTGTGTGTGTGTGTGTGTGTGTGTGTGTGTGTGTGTGTGTGTCCTGTAAAATGCTGATGGTATTACTCTGTGTGTTGACTCATTGGGTTGTGAAGCAGAGTAGAAGGCATTTAAAGGATTTGTGTTGACCATTAGGGTTTAGAATAACTCCATTGGAGTCCTTTATTACTTCGGGAACAAAGTGACATCACAATGTAACAGTCACGCTCCTACTGGCTAGCGCTCCAACATATGTACGTGTCGTGATAGGCTAAGGGGCGGGACATCTCTAAACTGGTTGACCAATCACAACAGAGCCGGCCAGCTAACCAATCAGAGCAGACTGGGCTCTGGTTTCAGACAGAGGGTGAAAAGAGGTGATGCAGCACAGGCAGTATGAGGAAAATGAAGAGCTTTCTGAACCTTATTATGCTTCTTTCTGGTATTCTGTTTTACTCATTGTACTATATTTAGCCTTCTCATTTCATTCTTTTCTTTCCAAAAATACATTGACTTATAAAAACATTAGTCCCACGAGCCTAAAATATAGTATGATAATAAAAACTAACACATCACGAAAATGCTACTTATTTTACATTCAAGCCCACACACGTCTTCCCCTTATTAAAACATCAGGTAAAAAGCATCCCAGTTGTGAAGCGTTGACCCGGGAGAAGGCTCAGGCAGATGGCGACATCACAGCTTCTCTCCCTCCAGATCCTCAGCGTCTCACATGCAGATTATCTCAGTGTTGTGTCTGAGCCGCGAGGCTTTGAAACACACGACTGGTTCACATGTTTATTGAACAGCAGTCCTGCGGGAACTTGTAACCATAAGAACATTTTCCTTCTTCTCTCTTGATTTCTTACCTCACTAAACTTTCTCCTGTTGGTCTCAATCTCAAGTTTTCTTCAACACAGCATCCTGTTTATTAAATCAATGATGCTCCCATTCAGAGTAAAACAGATAACATTTTTGCACTTTCGGTTGTAGCTAACTCCGCCCTCTTGTGTCACTTCTGGACGCGAAAAAGCCAGAGGGTGTCGGCCCAAACGGAGATGGATTCAACCAAAAAAGCCACGATTTATTAACGGTTCATCTCTTGTGATTAGGTTAGCTCGCCAAACGTATTTAGACATTATTTTTATTACAACATAAAAACATTTATATCCAACAATGTGGTCTGTGTTTGCGTCTAACAAGTGTTCCCTTGATGGAAGTAAGTTGTTACATTTCTATCATCAAAACTTGTCTTGTTCACGTTCAGTTGTCTTTTGGTTCCATAAAAACATGGCGACTGCCAAAATGTCAAACTCAATATGGGTTTAACCAAATCTCCTCTGGTGAAGATCAGCTTAAAATACAAAAAGTCCTTCAGCATGTTGTTCGTCATCAGTATTCTGTTCGTGTATTCTAGAACCCTGAAGGCAGGAGAGACTGAAAAGAGTCAAGGGAAGCTTATCAAAGTGAACAGCATTTAATTACACAAAAGACGCGGTGGTGTACAAATGAAATGTGCGAGTGGCCGCTCTCCCCCCATGCGTCCCGTCTGCCCAGGTCAGGGGAAGAAGACGTCAATTATTGGCTTGCTCTTCCTGTTGTCATCTGAGGTCTTCTCCTATTGGCCAGCGTCGTCGAGGGGCGGGTCCAATGCAATTCCTGCCTTTTACTGTTTCTAAATTACATCATTCTGGTGTCTGTGGTTATTTAAACATTCCCTGATAAACGTTATTCAGCGGCAATAAATGAGTGCTAATCCCAGTGTGCTCAGTGTACAACATCACATGTCAGTTCACCTTCAATTCACGATATGAAAACGTAGCATTTCGCCACATGCTAATGCTAACCGGAAATGAAGAATTTTCAGAATAAATAGTGTGAACTTCCGTTTTTTTCAGAATAAAACTGATTTCAATTAAATAGTGTATTTAATTCAAATGACGCCATATCAACATTGATTTTAATTTCTAACAATTCCAACAGCAACGTAAACTGTGTCGTTGTGTGAGGCATCTCTGCAGGACAGTTTTCATCCTCCCGCTCTCCATCTGTCAGGTTTGTCGGTGCTGCAGAGGATCTTGGACACGGCGGCGGAGAAAGTCTGGCAGGTCACCTCCATAAACCTGGACTCTCTGACTGAAGCCGGGTTCATCAAGCTGCTCACAGACCTCGACATCAAGAAGGAGTTTCAGATCATCATCGACTGCGAGCTGGAGAGACTCAACTCCATCCTCAAGCTGGTAACACTGAACAGTGGATTTATTCTGAGGAATAACGTTTTCAGGGGAAAAGATTTCTGCCAAAAAAAAACACAAAAACAAAAACTCATTTAAAAAAACAAGAACAACATCAAACATGAAAAGAGAGAATAATGTTTAAGTTAAACTGAAAACTGATTGAGTCAAGTCAATTTAAGTCGAAATAACTATTTTTATATTTCTGCTTCTTGAAGTGACCTTGTGCGGGTTCATCCTGAATACATGTGCCCTTCTGTCTTAGGTTGGTGTGCTTACAGTATTGCAATCATTTTATATAACTCGTTAAAAACTCCATCATTTGCCACATCGCCTTCACTAATAACAACTTCATCCAGAATCACTTTGGAATCAGAATCCTGAGATTGAATGGATTCAAACATTTAACACAGTCCAACGCCAAGAAGAGGAAGAGGTCCAGAGGAAGAGGAGGAGAAATGTTCAAACAGCTTCCTCCAGATGTTAGTGAGCGTTCAACCACTGATGCATCCTCCTCCTCTTCCTCCTCCTCTTCCTCCTCTACAGCTGTTTATCTCCTCACCTCTTTCTAACCTCTATCCTCCTCTCTTCCTCTCCTCCTTTCATCCAGCGGAGGACACCCTCACTCTTTCTGATGGCCAATTAATTCCTCAAAGACCATTTGAATCCTCCAATTAGCAGCTGTTAAACACACACACACACACACACACACACACACACACACACACACACACACACACACACACACACACAGAGACAGACAGACAGACAGACAGACAGACAGACAGACAGACAGACAGACAGACAGACAGACAGACAGACAGACAGACAGACAGACAGACAGACAGACAGACAGACAGACAGACACAAACACACACACACACACACACACACACGCACACACACACAGATGGGGGTGATGAATGCCTAATGGATGCTTTTTATCATCGTTAGAAGCATCAGAGAAGTGTAATTAGCATCTCATTTATTCTGACTTTTCCTCAGATTGCTGCTCAGAAGAGAAACTTGAAGATGTACCACTACGTCTTCAACAATCTGGTGAGTGTTTACTGCAGGGGAGTCGTGTACAGAGTGGTGCAGGGATCACGTCATTCTGAGTGCGACCCTGAAGGCAGCAGCGCCCTGGACCAATGGGATTTCTCCATGTGATTTTGGATTATAGCAGAAAATAATATCTGTGTCCAACACAAGTTTATGATATTTACACGTTTAGTTCATCAGGATAATCTCCACTTATTAACACCACTTTATGCATTTTGAAGTGAAAAGCTAACGTTGGGCAATAAAGGAACTACAGCACGGTCACATGACTTCACGTCACCACCGCTAAGCTGAAGGAGGCTAATGTATACTGTATATCCATACTGACGTATTGTATTTTATGTGTGTGTGTGTGTGTGTGTGTGTGTGTGTGTGTGTGTGTGTGTGTGTGTGTGTGTGTGTGTGTGTGTGTGTGTGTGTGTGTGTGTGTGTGTGTGTGTGTGTGTGTGTGTGTGTGTGTGTGTGTGTGTGTGTGTGTGTGTGTGTGTGTGTGTGTGTGTGTGTGTGTGTGTGTGTGTGTGCGCTCAGGGCTTCTTGGACCTGAACATGACAGAGTTCCAGAAGCTCGGGGGCAATGTGACGGGCTTCCAGCTGGTGAACCGGTCCGATCCGACCTTTGAGAAGATCGACAAAGACTGGCTGGAGTTCGACAACAAAGACCTGAAACTGCCCCGCAGGAAACTCAGGGTAACACACACACACACACACACACACACACACACACACACACACACACACACACACACACACACTTTTTTTCAAATCTTGAAATATTATTTGAATTGTTGAACCGTTTTGTCGTCTTTTACTGATAAATGTCTGACCATGAACGTCCTCATTTACCTTAAATCAGTTTCATATTAATATTGATATTAATGTTTCCTCCTCCCTCAGTACACCGGGGCTCTGACCTACGACGGCGTCACCGTCATGGCCACCGCCTTCCAGAACCTGCGGAGGCAGCGCATCGACATCTCGCGCCGCGGGAACGCCGGAGAGTGTCTCGCCAATCCCCCCGCCCCCTGGGGACAGGGCATCGACATCCAGAGGGCCCTGCAGCAGGTCAGAAACATATACAAATACAGACTAATACACACACATACTGTACATCCAGAGGGCCCTGCAGCAGGTCAGAAACATATACAAATACAGACTAATACACACACATACAGTACATCCAGAGGGCCCTGCAGCAGGTCAGAAACATATACAAATACAGACTAATACACACACATAGAGTACATCCAGAGGGCCCTGCAGCAGATCAGAAACATATACATACATATTCAGAAATATACAGATACACTACCATATCCGCAGAAATACACAGACATGTACACAGAAAGATACACAGAAATACACAGAAATGTAAACATATACACACTAATGCATGCAGACACCAGTCAGAAAATACACAGCAATACACAAAAATATGCATACATATTCAGAAATATACACAAATACTACCATACACAAAGAAAAATACACAGAAAGATACTAAAGCATCTACTGGGCTCTGCAACAGATCAACATATACAGAAATACGTATTCAGTGTGTGTGTGTGTGTGTGTGTGTGTGTGTGTGTGTGTGTGTGTGTGTGTGTGTGTGTGTGTGTGTGTGTGTGTGTGTGTGTGTGTGTGTGTGTGTGTGTGTGTGTGTGTGTGTGTGTGTGTGTGTGTGTGTGTGTGTGTGTGTGTGTGTGTGTGTGTGTGTGTGTGTGTGCAGGTGCGTCTGGAGGGTCTGACGGGCCGTGTGCAGTTCGATGAGCGGGGGCAGCGCACCAACTTCTCTCTGAGGGTGATGGAGCTCGGCCTGGACACGCCCCGACAGGTGAGGCGGCTGCAGAGCCTCTGTGTGGAGAGGATTCACTTTAGTCAGCTCCTTTCAGTAATTAGCTCCCGCTCCTCTGATTAAAGAGAATCTGTGGAATCAGCTGCTGCAGCGCTAAAACCTGCAGACTGTCAGCGCGCTGCTCCACTCCAGGGAGGAGGAATCGTTAGGATTTAGTAAAAGTAGCAAAACCACAATTTAGAATACATTCATTTATCTGACGGTTTTATCCAAAGACACCATCAGGACTAATAATCCTGCAAGTACTTAAGCTTTGGATAAGCATGTTTAATCATCTTTACATACTCTTACAAGTTAGCGATCTAAGTATGAAGTGATTATCTGCTGTGTTCAGATCGGCTACTGGAGCGAGCGCAGAGGCTACGTGAACACGGCCATCTACAAGCCGGTTCAGGAGGAGTTCCACGGCCTGCAGAACCGCACCTACGTGGTCACCACCATCCTGGTAAGAACACGTGATGAGGTCACATCCACACGTGTTGGTTAAAGTGACGCCTGCGATCCCTACATGATCCAGGTGTGTGTTGTAAATGTTAAATGGACTGTACTTATATAGCGCTTTCTCCAGGCTGTACGACCCCTCAAAGCTCTAGATACTACGAGTCCTTCACCCATTCACACCTCCTTCACACCAAGCAACACCACTTGCTCTATGAAAGCTAACACTCACACACTCACACAGCGTTGGCCATCAGTAGCACCTCAGGGTTCAGTATCTTGCCCAAGGACACATCGACATGTTAACTGCAGGCTGGGATCGAACCAACAACCTGCTGGTTTAAAGACGACCGCACTCCCTCACAGCCACAGTCGCCCCTGAACCATCCTCTTGTGGCTGAAATAAGGGGCGGACTGGGACTAAAAATCAGCCCGGGAAACTCGAGGGCTGAGGGGGGGGGGGGTGCTAGGTGCTAGGCCCACAACACCCGGTATTTCCAATGGCCTGTCCGCCCCTGGCTGATATTGGTATTACAACATCAAACATGGCAAACAATAAACCTTCCTGTTTTCCGGTACTTCATTATTTAACATTTTTACAGACG